>NC_057812.1:180065778-180104859 GCF_018294505.1 Triticum aestivum
GCTGCGCCTCGACTTTCGTGCCATCATTTTTTTTAAAATAGATCAGTTTTTGTCGGTTTATTTTTTTCCTAGTTTCGGTTTTTTTAAATAGATCGGTTCTTCCGGTTTATTTAAATAGCGAGTGTTCGTCCTTTCGTTCGTTCTAGCGAACGTTCGTTGTTTTTCTTTTTCTCGGATTAAATCCGCGATTTTTCTGATCGCGATTCCTGATCCGATTTTCGTTCTAGTATAACTTTTCGCTCGTTTATCGGAATCAGGCGATTCAAGCGCCTAGAGTTTCCTCTCGAAACCCTCTATCCTTTTAATCAACTTAAACAAGTTTTTGCTACTGTAAAATTTGCCCTAGATCGAGATTACTAGAACGAAGTTGTTTTCTTTCGCCGTTTGACTTTCGTTGCTTCGTTCGAATTGATTCTTTTTGCCAACCGGAGTTCTTAAGTTGAACCTTCTGGTTAGATCTCTTATTTGAGTTTTACCTGTGCATTAGATGAGTACTTATTGTATGCTTGTTTGTTTGTCTGCGATAGAATACCCGGAGTGCGCCGCCTGTTACTTTGAATCGTTAGGTTTCGCGGATCATCAGTAAGGCAAGTAACACTTTGATCATACCTTTTCTACAACCCAGTTTTATTGCATTAGATCAATCCTCACACATTGCATGGTTAGGATCTAATTAAATTGTGGGATGGGAAGTAGATGAGGTAGAACCTATTACCTGTTTATTATCAAACCTTTGGGAGTTACTTCTACGTTTGCTTATTATGCCATGCTATGATAGTAGACGTGGATTGGGTGAGTGATATCCATGACAGATGTGAGTTTTGTTAATTAATGGTTTATCTAAGGTGGCAACTTAAACACACATCTGGGTGGATTGAGGCACCTGGGTATTCCAGGACTTGCCTGTTTTCTTTTGGTCCACCACCCAGGCTCAAAGGGATCATGAGACTATTCATACTAGAAACTTCCGTGTGCAGCCACAAGCTATTATGGGCTCTAGCACAGTTGACTAAGTCGTGTGAACTCTTACAGTGGTAGACTAGCAGATGTAGGGGATGTAGGTGGTACGGTCTACCCGATCGTAAGGTGCTAGCGCTTCTGAAAGACTATGTCTCGGTCATCCGTCTTCTCAAACACCATGTAGTGCGAGAAACCAAACGGAGGCGATCGAGTCTTGTGGGGAAAAGTGTGCAAACCTCTGCAGAGTGTAATAAACTAATCATGGTTAGCCGTGTCCCCGGTTATGGACATCTTGAGTATCTATTACTTGGATTATCATGTGAATCTCAACATGTTACTCTAAATTAATTTTGTTGGGTTATGTTTAATGATGATGCTTAATTGGGATTGAGAATGCTGTCAACCATTCTCAATGTTTAACAACTACCATGATAGTTAAATAAAATTATTCCTTTGAAGTAGGGAAAAATTGGCTTTACGCAAAACTGTAACCATAGAGCTTTCCACCAGCCAAATATGCATGTAGTATAGCTGTTTCATCCCATTACTCTCTATGTGTTACCTTGCCAACATATTCCATGTGTTGACCCGTTTCGGGCTGCAACGTTAATGTTGCAGACTTTTCAAACGACGATTAAGGAGTTTTTAGGTCATGGTTCTATACTCAGTGATGCCGTTGGAGTTGATGGACTCACTTATCTTCCAAGGCTTCCGCTGTTATAGTTATTAGATGGCCTTAAGCCATATTTTTTGTAATAAGTTCTCTTTTGAGATACTCGATGTAATAAGTGTGTGATTGCTACTCTGCTATAAATCCTCCAAGTACTGTGTGGTGTCAGCATTACTGATCTAGGGATGACACCGGAGCACAGAGATCAGACTGTTGAGGTCTGGTCGCTACAAAGATGGTATCAGAGCACACGCTGACTGTAGGACACGACCACTAAGCTAAAAGACCTAGATCACTATTCACTCTCTTCTCTTCTGACCTCTCATATTTTCTACTCATTTAGGATGGCGGATGCAAGAAACAATTTCACGCAACCGGATGAAGATACACCCTTTGGACGTCACTTGAAGGAAGTCAATAGATACTTGAACATAGGAGTACCAAGCTTCACAGGAACATACAACGCCACTTTACCTGAAGAAGAGCGCTGGATGATTCAAGTACAAGTTCCAGGAAGGACGTTCATGCCAGTCACTGAGCCCATAGAGTGTTCTTTTGATGCACCAACTTGGAGTCTAGGAAAGAGCATGGCAGCTCACATCGCCATGGGACGCATTGGAGAAGTCTACCACAAGGATCTCAAGGATACTATCTACCAGATTTGTGGGCACCGAGATGAACACTGGGAGATGATCAGCACCAGGAAGGATAGATCAATCGCAGCTTTTATCCAGGAGTTAAACCAGCACATTCGATGACAAGAGAACCAGATGTGCGCCGACATGATAGATCTGAAGAAGGCTAAGACTAGAATCAAGGAACTGGAGGAAGAACTCAAGGCTAAACGTGAAGATTATGAAAAGGAAATTGAGGTATTGGTGGAGAAGAATGACGACCTGATCAAGAAGATTGGAAAATTTATGGGAGGCCCTACGCCAGTAGAAGAAGACGAAGAACCCAAGGAGATTAGCCCGGAAGACTGCATCATCATCGACGGCACCGACTCGGAACCAGATAGTAGCGATGATGACTATGTTGATGAAGCTGGAGCAGATATTATGGAGTTTATAACCGAAGAATATTTCTAGTAGACCACCTCATCAGTAGTAGTAGCCCACCATGTAAATATAGTAGTCCGAGCACTTTTGCGATTGTTAGATCGATTGTATGCCTTGTTTGATTGAATGAAGTGAATTGTTTGTTTTGCCTCATGTGCATATGGGTAGTGTTTTCTCTTTAGACCCCTTCTATTCTTAAATCTCATCTTTTCTAAACCCTTAGATGCCTCCGAGACGTGACCCCAGATTTGCCTTTCCACCGGAGCTCACCCAGTTGATCCAGCAGCAGAACACATTGATGCAGTTGCTAGTCCAGAATCAGAATCAGGGGAACAACAACCCACCACCACCACCACCACCTGTTGACCACTTAGCCTGTTTTCTTAGGCTGGATCCGCCGGTGTTTTCTAGTAGGACCGAGCCAATAGTAGCAGATGATTGGCTCCGCAAGACAGCTAGGGAATTGACCACAGCAGGATGCATAGATGCGGAGAAGGTGAAGTTTGCTGCACATCAGCTAGAAGGACCCGCAACATCATGGTGGGAGAATTTCACAGCCACTTTCCCAGTCGACACTGTCACATGGGACCAGTTTTAGCAGGCTTTTCATACTGCACATGTTTCAGCAGGAGCTATGGCCATGAAGAAGCGTGAGTTTCGCAACTTGCGCAAAGGAGGACGGGCAGTTGGCCAGTACATGGAGGAATTTAGTAAGTTAGCACGTTATGCACCAGATGACATCGCTACGGATGCAGCTAAGCAGGAGAAGTTTCTAGAAGGACTGAATGATGAGTTGAGCATGCAGTTGATGGTAGCCACCTTCAACAACTACCAGGAGTTGGTAGATCGTGCTCTTATGATTGAAGGGAAGCAACAGCAAATTGAGAATGGCAAGAGGAAGTATGGACAAGGAAAGTACAATTCAGGAGCTCAGCAGAAGCCACGTTTTACCCCTAGACCGGGAGGACATTTTCAGCATACCTATGGAGGAGGTAGCTCGCACAATCACAATGGCACCAAGAATGGTAATGGCAATGGAGGAAGCAATGGCCAGAATCGCACCAACCCATCAACCCCAGCCAAGAAGGACCTGAGCCAACTTACTTGCTTTAAGTGTCAGAAGACCGGACATTATGCCAATGAATGTCCTGAAGGCCAAAATGGCAATGGAAGTTCTGGGAAGAAGCCGAACCCTTTCAACAAGGGACAGGTGAACCACGTTAGCGTGGAGGAGGTTGAAGCTCAGCCCGATGCAGTAATAGGTAAGTTTCTGGTTAAGTCATTTACTGCACTCGTTCTTTTTGATACTGGTGCATCGCATTCATACATCTCAAGGGGATTTGTGGATAAGTATAACCTATCAACCCAAGCCCTTAGGTCACCCATGTTAGTAACCTCGCCTGGAGTAGAGTATGTGGCTATTCTATGGTGTGATCGATTACCATTAAGGATTGGTAACTATGTTTTTCCCTCAGACCTAATAGTATTGGAATCTCAAGGATTGGATGTGATATTAGGCATGGATTGTTTATCAAAGTATGAAGGGAATATTGAATGTGCTAGTAAGTCAATTTTGCTTAGCACCCCAGAAGGGAGAAGGATCAAGTATGTATCCCGACATGTGCCAAAGAGGACTCAAGTAAATTGCCTAACAGGAGTTGTGCAGGAGGAAGTACCAGTGGTAAGGGATTTTCCTGAAGTATTTCCAGAAGAGTTGCCAGGCATGCGAGAGATATTGAGTTTTTGATTGAGCTATTGCCAGGCACAGGGCCAATATCAAAGAGACCATACAGGATGCCTGCAAAGGATTTGGTGGAAATTAAGAAGCAGATTAAGGAGTTACTGGATAAGAGATATATTCGCCCAAGTTCTTTGCCTTGGGGATCGCCCGTACTATTAGTGGAGAAGAAAGATGGATCGTTAAGGATGGTTGTTGATTATCGAGGATTGAATAAAGTAACGATCAAAAACAAGTACCCACTACCAATGATAAATGATCTGTTTGATCGATTGCAAGGAGCTAAGGTATTTTCCAAGATCGATCTGCGATCAGGATACCACCAATTGAAGATTCGAGAACAAGATATTCCTAAGACAGCTTTTACCACCAGGTATGGGTTGTACGAGTATACCGTTATGTCATTTGGTCTGACTAACGCACCTGCCTATTTTATGAACATGATGAACAAAGTGTTTATGGAGTTCTTGGATAAGTTCGTCGTAGTGTTCATTGATGATATCCTGGTTTATTCAAAGAATGAAGAGGAACACGAGGAGCATTTGCGTTTGGTACTTGGAAAGCTCAAAGAACATCAATTATATGCCAAGTTCAGCAAATGTGAGTTTTGGTTGAAGGAAGTAGGATTCCTCGGACACGTTATATCTGGAGAAGGTATAGCAGTTGATCCCACTAAAGTTGATACCGTGACCAAGTTGGAAGCCCCAACAACAGTTGGAGAGATCCGGAGTTTTCTTGGACTCGCAGGATACTACCGGAGATTTATTGAGAATTTCTCAAAGATTGCGAAGCCTATGACTGAGTTGTTGAAGAAAGATACCAAGTTCATATGGAGAGAGGAATGTGAGCTAGTTTCCAAGAGTTGAAGAAACGCTTAGTTACCTCACTAGTGTTGATTTTGCCAGACCAGACCAAAGATTATGAGGTGTATTGCGACGCTTCACGTCGAGGACTTGGAGCAGTGCTTATGGAGGAAGGGAGAGTTGTTTCATATGCTTCAAGACAACTGAAGCCTCATGAGTTAAATTATGCCACGCGTGATTTGGAGTTAGCAGCCATAGTACATGCACTGAAGACCTGGAGGCATTTCCTCATTGGAAATCATTGTGAGGTGTACACGGATCATAAGAGTTTGAAGTACATTTTCACCCAGAAGGAGTTGAATCTCAGACAAAGGAGATGGTTGGAGCTTATCAAGGATTATGATATGAAATTGCATTACCACCCCGGAAAGGCTAATGTAGTAGCTGACGCATTAAGCTGTAAGAGCCATGTTAATACATTAATGACGGGAGAAATACCCAAGGAGTTAGCAGAAAATCTTCGTGAACTATGTGTGGAAATAGTTCCGAGAGGCTATGTAGCAGCATTGGAGATTCAGTCAACTTTGATGGATAGAATCAAGGAAGCTCAGAAGACCGACAAAGAGATTGCCGCTATAAAGGAGAAACTTAGCAAAGGAAAAGCTAAAGGATTTCGTGAGGATGAACACGACACCCTATGGTTTGAAGACCGTGTTTATGTGCCCAATGACCCGGAGATTAGGAAGTTGATTCTGCAATAGGCACACGATTCACCATATTCGATTCACCCAGGAAATACCAAGATGTATTTGGATTTGAAGGATATTTTCTGGTGGACCGGAATGAAGAAGGATATTGCGGAGTATGTTGCAGTTTGTGATGTATGTCAGAGAGTAAAGGCAGAGCATCAGAAGACAGCCGGATTGTTACAACCATTGCCGATACCCGAATGGAAGTGGCATAAGCTAGGCATGGATTTTATCACGGGATTGCCCAGGAATCGTTCAGGCTATGACTCGATTTGGGTTGTAGTTGATCGATTGACGAAGGTAGCTCATTTCATCCTAGTAAAGACCACTTACACCAGTGCTAAGTTGGCAAAGATATACATGACCAGGATCGTATGTTAGCATGGAGTTCCAAGGAGTATCGTATCAGATAGAGGAACCCAGTTTACCTCAAAGTTCTGGAAGCAGTTGCACGAAACTTTGGGAACCAGGCTAGAATTCAGTACAACTTTTCATCCACAAACAGATGGACAGACCGAGAGAGTCAATCAGATTTTTGAGGATATGCTGAGAGCTTGTGCGCTAGATTATGGATCTGGTTGGGACGACAATTTGCCATATGCAGAGTTCTCTTACAACAACAGTTACCAAACCAGTTTAAAGACGGCCCCTTTCGAAGCCTTGTACGAAAGGAGGTGCAGGACACCATTGTCGTGGGACGAAGTTGGAGACCGCCAGTTGTTTGGACCTGACTTGATTAAGGAGTCTGAACAGAAGGTGAAGTTGATTCGCGATAGGCTCAAGGTAGCTCAGTCCAAACAGAAGAGTTATGCAGATTCTAAACAGAAGGAGACAGTTTATGAAGTCGGAGATAGAGTTTATCTTCGAGTATCTCCACTTCGGGGAACAAAGTGTTTTGGAGTTAAAGGGAAGTTAGGGCCACGATTTGTAGGACCATATCGAGTTTTGGAGCGTATGGGAGAAGTGGCCTACAAGTTGGAATTGCCTGAAGGATTGTCAGGAGTTCATGATGTGTTCCACGTTTCCCAGTTGAAGAAGTGTCATGCGGAGATGGCTGACATACCCTTATGAGATACAGTGCCATTGGAAACAATTCAGTTAGATAATGATTTGACGTACGAAAAGAAACCAATTAAGATCCTTGAGTTTGCCAGCCGAGTCACTCGCAGCAAGGTTATCAAGTTTTTCAAAGTTCAGTGGAGCCACCACACAGAGGATGAAGCCACCTGGGAATGAGAGGAAGATTTGCTCAAGGACCACCCTCACCTATTTTCTAGCCAACCCGAATCTCGAGGGCGAGATTCATCTTAAGGGGGGTAGGTTTGTAGCATCCCAAATTTTCAATTTGGAATGTCGTACATTAGATCATCATTGCATACCATATTTTATTTTGCATTTTGGTTGATCCTAAAAATTCTACGCAACTCAATGACCCACGGAGAGAGTTGGGGATTTCGTTATTTTCATATTTGAGTTTTCTCAAATTTTGAGAATAGGATCATTTGATTTTATTTATTTTATCATCAATTATTTCTATTACAAAAATATGACAGAAGGAATAAAATGACTTTCCCAAAATAAAGAAATATTGAGGATTTAATAATAAAATAAAATAAGATTTTATTTCGGAGTTTTTCGGTGTTTTATTTGAATTTAGGAAAAATGTGCGTTTTTCAAAATTGCATTTAGGTCCCAAATCAATGTTCACCTTGTGCGGCTTGATTTTAGAAGCCCGTGAAAATTTATTTCGGAATTTTTAGAGTCCGTTTAGTATTTCATTTTATTTTTCTTTCGAGCGAAATAATTAAAAAAAAACGAACCGACCTACGGGCCGTGTCCGACTAGGACTCCGGCCCGCCAGGGCTTTATAAGCCGGGGCAGCCCACCCGGGGGAAACCCTAGCCCAGCCGCCGACCCCGCCCCAGTCGCCCGCCGCCGCCGCCCGCCGCCGCCGGATTCCGCTGCCCGAGGTTTGCTGCGCCTCGACTTTCGTGCCATCTTTTAAAAAAAAATAGTTTGGTTTTTGTCGGTTTATTTTTTTTCCTAGTTTCGGTTTTTTTAAATAGATCGGTTTTTCCGGTTTATTTAAATAGCGAGCGTTCGTACGTTCGAGCGTTCTAGCGAACGTTCGTTGTTTTTCTTTTTCTCGGATTAAATCCGCGATTTTTCTAATCGCGATTCCTGATCCGATTTTCGTTCTAGTATAACTTTTCGCTCGTTTATCGAAATCAGGCGATTCAAGCGCCTAGAGTTTCGTCTCGAAACCCTCTATCCGTTTAATCAACTTAAACAAGTTTTTGCTACTGTAAAATTTGCCCTAGATCCAGATTACTAGAACAAAATTGTTTTCTTTCGCAGTTTGACTTTCGTTGCTTCGTTTGAATTGATTCTTTTTGCCAACCGGAGTTCTTAAGTTGAACCTTCTGGTTAGATCTCTTATTTGAGTTTTACCTATGCATTAGATGAGTACTTATTGTATGCTTGTTTGTTTGTCTGTGATAGAATACCCGGAGTGTGCCGCCTGTTACTTCGAATCGTTAGGTTTCGTGGATCATCAGTAAGGCAAGTAACACTTTGATCATACCTTTTCTACAACCCAGTTTTATTGCATTAGATCAATCCTCACACATTGCATGGTTAGGATCTAATTAAATTATGGGATGGGAAGTAGATGAGGTAGAACCTATTACCTGTTTATTATCAAACCTTTGGGAGTTACTTCTATGTTTGCTTATTATGCCATGCTATGATAGTAGGCGTGGATTGGGTGAGTGATATCCATGACAGATGTGAGTTTTGTTAATTAATGGTTTATCTCAGGTGGCAACTTAAACACACATCTGGGTGGATTGAGGCACCTGGGTATTCCAGGACTTGCCTGTTTTCTTTTGGTCCACCACCCAGGCTCAAAGGGATCATGAGACTATTCATACTAGAAACTTCCGTGTGCAGCCACAAGCTATTATGGGCTCTATCATAGTTGACTAAGTCGTGCGAACTCTTACAGTGGTAGAATAGCAGATGTAGGGGATGTAGGTGGTATGGTCTACCCGATCGTAAGGTGCTAGCGCTTCTGAAAGACTATGTCTCGGTCATCCGTCTTCTCAAACACCATGTAGTGCGAGAAACCAAACGGAGGCGATCGAGTCTTGTGGGCAAAAGTGTGCAAACCTCTACAGAGTGTAATAAACTAATCATGGTTAGCCGTGTCCCTGGTTATGGACATCTTGAGTATCTATTACTTGGATTATCATGTGAATCTCAACATGTTACTCTAAATTTATTTTGTTGGGTTATGTTTAATGATGATGCTTAATTGGGATTGAGGATGCTATCAACCATTCTCAATGTTTAACAACTACCATGATAGTTAAATAAAATTATTCCTTTGAAGTAGGGAAAAATTGGCTTTACTCAAAACTGTAACCATAGAGCTTTCCACCAGCCAAATATGCATATAGTATAGCTGTTTCATCCCATTACTCTCTATGTGTTACCTTGCCAACATATTCCATGTGCTGACCCGTTTCGGGCTGCAACGTTAATGTTGCAGACTTTTCAAACGATGATTAAGGAGTTTTTAGGTCATGGTTCTATACTCAGTGATGCCGTTGGAGTTGATGGACTCACTTATCTTCCAAGGCTTCCGCTGTTATAGTTATTAGATGGCCTTAAGCCATATTTTTTGTAATAAGTTCTCTTTTGAGACACTCGATGTAATAAGTGTGTGATTGCTACTCTGCTATAAATCCTCTGAGTACTGTGTGGTGTCAGCATTACTGATCCAGGGATGACACCGGAGCACAGAGATCAGACTGTTTGAGGTCTGGTCGCTACAAAGATGGTATCAGAGCACACGCTGACTATAGGACACGACCACTAAGCTAAAAGACCTAGATCACTACTCACTCTCTTCTCTTCTGACCTCTCATATTTTCTACACATTTAGGATGGCGGATGAAAGAAACAATTTCACGCAACCGGATGAAGATACACCCTTTGGACGTCACTTGAAGGAAGTCACTAGATACCTGAACATAGGAGTACCAAGCTTCACAGGAACATACAACGCCACTTTACCTGAAGAAGAGCGCTGGATGATTGAAGTACAAGTTCCAGGAAGGACGTTCATGCCAGTCACTGAGCCCATAGAGTTTTCTTTAGATGCACCAACTTGGAGTCTAGGAAAGAGCATGGCAGCTCACATCGCCATGGGACGCATTGGAGAAGTCTACCACAAGGATCTCAAGGATACTATCTACCAGATTTGTGGGCGCCGAGACGAACACTGGGAGATGATCAGCACCAGGAAGGATAGATCAATCGCAGCTTTTATCCAGGAGTTAAACCAGCACATTCGATGACAAGAGAACCAGATGTGCGCCGACATGATAGATCTGAAGAAGGCTAAGACTAGAATCAAGGAACTGGAGGAAGAACTCAAGCCTAACGTGAAGATTATGAAGAGGAAATTGAGGTATTGGTGGAGAAGAATGACAACCTGATCAAGAAGATTGGAAAATTTATGGGAGGCCCTACGCCAGTAGAAGAAGACGAAGAACCCAAGGAGATTAGCCCAGAAGACTACATCATCATCGACGGCACCGACTCGGAACTAGATAGTAGCGATGATGACTATGTTGATGAAGCTGGAGCAGATATTATGGAGTTTATAACCGAAGAATATTTCTAGTAGACCACCTCATCAGTAGTAGTAGGCCACCATGTAAATATAGTAGTCCGAGCACTTTTGCGATTGTTAGATCGATTGTATGCCTTGTTTGATTGAATGAAGTGAATTGTTTGTTTTGCCTCATGTGCATATGGGTAGTGTTTTCTCTTTAGACCCGCTCTATTCTTACATCTCATCTTTTCTAAACCCTCATATGCCTCCGAGACGTGACCCCCGATTTGCCTTTCCACCGAAGCTCACCCAGTTGATCCAGCAGCAAAACACATTGATGTAGTTGCTAGTCCAGAATCAGAATCAGGGGAACAACAACCCACCACCACCACCACCACCACCTGTTGACAACTTAGCCCATTTTCTTAGGCTGGATCCGCCGGTGTTTTCCAGTAGCACCGAGCCGATAGTAGCAGATGATTGGCTCCGCAAGACAGCTAGGGAATTGACTACAGCAGGATGCATAGATGCGGAGAAGGTGAAGTTTGCTGCACGTCAGCTAGAAGGACCCGCAACATCATGGTGGGAGAATTTCACAGCCACTTTCCCAATCAACACTGTCACATGGGACCAGTTTTAGCAGGCTTTTCGTACTGCACATGTTTCAGCAGGAGCTATGGCCATGAAGAAGCGTGAGTTTCGCAACATGCGCCAAGGAGGATGGACAGTTGGCCAGTACGTGGAGGAATTTAGTAAGTTAGCACGTTATGCACCAGATGACGTCGCTACGGATGGAGCTAAGCAGGAGAAGTTTCTAGAAGGACTGAATGATGAGTTGAGCATGCAGTTGATGGTAGCCACCTTCAACAACTACTAGGAGTTGGTAGATCGTGCTCTTATGATTGAAGGGAAGCAGCAGCAAATTGAGAATGGCAACAGGAAGTATGGACAAGGAAAGTACAATTCAGGAGCTCAGCAGAAGCCACGTTTTACCCCTATACCGGGAGGACATCTTCAGCATACCTATGGAGGAGGTAGCTCGCACAATCACAATGGCACCAAGAATGGTAATGGCAATGGAGGAAGCAACTGCCAGAATCGCACCAACCCATCAACCCCAGCCAAGAAGGACCTGAGCCAAGTCACTTGCTTTAAGTGTCAGAAGACCGGACATTATGCCAATGAATGTCCTGAAGGCCAAAATGGCAATGGAAGTTCTGGGAAGAAGCCGAACCCTTTCAACAAGGGACAGGTGAACCACGTTAGCGTGGAGGAGGTTGAAGCTCAGCCCGATGCAGTAATAGGTAAGTTTCTGGTTAAGTCATTTACTGCACTCGTTCTTTTTGATACTGGTGCATCGCATTCATACATCTCAAGGGGATTTGTGGATAAGTATAACCTATCAACCCAAGCCCTTAGGTCACCCATGTTAGTAACCTCGCCTGGAGTAGAGTATGTGGCTATTCTATGGTGTGCTCGATTACCATTAAGGATTGGTAACTATGTTTTTCCCTCAGACCTAATAGTATTGGAATCTCAAGGATTGGATGTGATATTAGGCATGGATTGTTTATCAAAGTATGAAGGGAATATTGAATGTGCTAGTAAGTCAATTTTGCTTACCACCCCAGAAGGGAGAAGGATCAAGTATGTATCCCGACATGTGCCAAAGAGGACTCAAGTAAATTGCCTAACAGGAGTTGTGCGGGAGGAAGTACCAGTGGTAAGGGATTTTCCTGAAGTATTTCCAGAAGAGTTGCCAGGCATGCCACCGGATAGAGATATTGAGTTTTTGATTGAGCTATTGCCAGGCACAGGGCCAATATCAAAGAGACCATACAGGATGCCTGCAAAGGATTTGGTGGAAATTAAGAAGCAGATTAAGGAGTTACTGGATAAGGGATATATTCGCCCAAGTTCTTCGCCTTGGGGATCGCCCGTACTATTAGTGGAGAAGAAAGATGGATCGTTAAGGATGGTTGTTGATTATCGAGGATTGAATGAAGTAATGATCAAAAACAAGTACCCACTACCAATGATAAATGATCTGTTTGATCGATTGCAAGGAGCTAAGGTATTTTCCAAGATCGATCTGCGATCAGGATACCACCAGTTGAAGATTCGAGAACAAGATATTCCTAAGACAGCTTTTACCACCAGGTATGGGTTGTACGAGTATACCGTTATGTCATTTGGTCTGACTAACGCACCTGCCTATTTTATGAACATGATGAACAAAGTGTTTATGGAGTTCTTGGATAAGTTCGTCGTAGTGTTCATTGATGATATCCTGGTTTATTCGAAGAATGAAGAGGAACACGAGGAGCATTTGCGTTTGGTACTTGGAAAGCTCAAAGAACATCAATTATATGCCAAGTTCAGCAAATGTGAGTTTTGGTTGAAGGAAGTAGGATTCCTCGGACACGTTATATCTGGAGAAGGTATAGCAGTTGATCCCACTAAAGTTGATATCGTGACCAAGTGGGAAACCCCAACAACAGTTGGAGAGATCCGGAGTTTTCTTGGACTCGCAGGATACTACCGGAGATTTATTGAGAATTTCTCAAAGATTGCGAAGCCTATGACCGAGTTGTTGAAGAAAGATACCAAGTTCATATGGAGAGAGGAATGTGAGCTAGTTTCCAAGAGTTGAAGAAACGCTTAGTTACCTCACTAGTGTTGATTTTGCCAGACCAGACCAAAGATTATGAGGTGTATTGCGACGCTTCACGTCGAGGACTTGGAGCAGTGCTTATGTAGGAAGGGAGAGTTGTTTCATATGCTTCAAGACAACTGAAGCCTCATGAGTTAAATTATGCCACGCGTGATTTGGAGTTAGCAGCCGTAGTACATGCACTGAAGACCTGGAGGCATTTCCTCATTGGAAATCATTGTGAGGTGTACACGGATCGTAAGATTTTGAAGTATATTTTCACCCAGAAGGAGTTGAATCTCAGACAAAGGAGATGGTTGGAGCTTATCAAGGATTATGATATGAAATTGCGTTACCACCCTGGAAAGGCTAATGTAGTAGCTGACGCATTAAGCCGTAAGAGCCATGTTAATACATTAATGACGGGAGAAATACCCAAGGAGTTAGCAGAAAATCTTCGTGAACTATGTGTGGAAATAGTTCCGAGAGGCTATGTAGCAGCATTGGAGATTCAGTCAACTTTGATGGATAGAATCAGGGAAGCTCAGAAGACCGACAAAGAGATTGCCGCTATAAAGGAGAAACTTAGCAAAGGAAAAGCTAAAGGATTTCGTGAGGATGAACACGACACCCTATGGTTTGAAGACCGTGTTTATGTGCCCAATGACCCGGAGATTAGGAAGTTGATTCTGCAAGAGGCACACGATTCACCATATTCAATTCACCCAGGAAATACCAAGATGTATTCGGATTTGAAGGATATTTTCTGGTGGACCGGAATGAAGAAGGATATTGCGGAGTATGTAGCAGTTTCTGATGTATGTCAGAGAGTAAAGGCAGAGCATCAGAAGACAGCCGGATTGTTACAACCATTGTCGATACCCGAACGGAAGTGGCATAAGCTAGGCATGGATTTTATCACGGGATTGCCCAGGACTCGTTCAGGCTATGACTCGATTTGGGTTGTAGTTGATCGATTGACGAAGGTAGCTCATTTCATCCCAGTAAAGACCACTTACACCAGTGCTAAGTTGGCAAAGATATACATGACCAGGATCGTATGTCTGCATGGAGTTCCAAGGAGTATCATATCAGATAGAGGAACCCAGTTTACCTCAACGTTCTGGAAGCAGTTGCACGAAACTTTGCGAACTAGGCTAGAATTCAGTACAGCTTTTCATCCACAGACAGATGGACAGACCAAGAGAGTCAATCAGATTTTGGAGGATATGTTGAGAGCTTGTGCGCTAGATTATGGATCTGGTTGGGACGACAATTTGCCATATGCAGAGTTCTCTTACAACAACAGTTAAAAAGTTTAAAGATGGCCCCTTTCGAAGCCTTGTACAAAAGGAGGTGCAGGACACCATTGTCGTGGGACGAAGTTGGAGACCGCCAGTTGTTTGGACCTGACTTGATTAAGGAGTCTGAACAGAAGGTGAAGTTGATTCGCGATAGGCTCAAGGTAGCTCAGTCCAGACAGAAGAGTTATGCAGATTCTAAACGGAAGGAGACAGTTTACAAAGTCAGAGATAGAGTTTATCTTCGAGTATCTCCACTTCGGGGAACAAAGTGTTTTGGAGTTAAAGGGAAGTTAGCGCCACGATTTGTAGGAACATATCGAGTTTTGGAGCGTATGGGAGAAGTGGCCTACAAGTTGGAATTGCCTGAAGGATTGTCAGGAGTTCATGATGTGTTCCACGTTTCCCAGTTGAAGAAGTGTCATGCGGAGATGGCTGACATACCCTTATGAGATACAGTGCCATTGGAAACAATTCAGTTAGATAATGATTTGACGTACGAAAAGAAACCAATTAAGATCCTCGAGTTTGCCAGCCGAGTCACTCGCAACAAGGTTATCAAGTTTTTCAAAATTCAGTGGAGCCACCACACAGAGGATGAAGCCACCTGGGAACGAGAGGAAGATTTGCTCAAGGACCACCCTCACCTATTTTCTAGCCAACCCGAATCTCGAGGGCGAGATTCATCTTAAGGGGGGTAGGTTTGTAACATCCCAAATTTTCAATTTGGAATGTCATACATTAGATCATCATTGCATACCATATTTTATTTTGCATTTTGGTTGATCCTAGAAATTCTACGCAACTCAATGACCCACAGAGAGAGTTGGGGATTTCGTTATTTTCATATTTTAGTTTTCTCAAATTTTGAGAATAGGATCATTTGATTTTATTTATTTTATCATCAATTATTTCTATTACAAAAATATGACAGAGGGAATAAAATGACTTTCCCAAAATAAAGAAATATTTAAGATTTAATAATAAAATCAAATAAGATTTTATTTCGGAGTTTTTCGGTGTTTTATTTGAATTTAGGAAAAATGTGCGTTTTTCAAAATTGCATTTAGGTCCCAAATCAATGTTCACCTTGTGCGGCTTGATTTTAGAAGCCTGTGAATATTTATTTCGGAATTTTTAGAGTCAGTTTAGTATTTCTTTTTATTTTTCTTCCGAGCGAAATAATTAAAAAAAACGAACCGACCTACGGGTCGTGTCCGACTAGGACTCCGGCCCGCCAGGGCTTTATAAGTCGGGGCAGCCCACCCGGGGGAAACCCTAGCCCAGCCGCCGACCCCGCCCCAGCCGCTCGACCCCGCCGCCGCCGCCGGATTCCGCTGCCCGAGGTTTGCTGCGCCTCGACTTTCGTGCCATCTTTTTTTTAAAAAAAATAGATCGGTTTTTGTCGGTTTATTTTTTTCCTAGTTTCGGTTTTTTAAATAGATCGGTTTTTCCGGTTTATTTAAATAGCGAGCGTTCGTTCGTTCGAGCGTTCTAGCGAACGTTCGTTGTTTTTCTTTTTCTCGGATTAAATCCGCGATTTTTCTGATCGCGATTCTTGATCCGATTTTCGTTCTAGTATAACTTTTCGCTCGTTTATCGGAATCAGGCGATTCAAGCGTCTAGAGTTTCGTCTCGAAACCCTCCATCCGTTTAATCAACTTAAACAAGTTTTTGCTACTGTAAAATTTGCCCTAGATCGAGATTACTAGAACGAAGTTGTTTTCTTTCGCCGTTTGACTTTCGTTGCTTCGTTCGAATTGATTCTTTTTGCCAACCGGAGTTCTTAAGTTGAACATTCTGGTGAGATCTCTTATTTGAGTTTTACCTGTGCATTAGATGAGTACTTATTGTATGCTTGTTTGTTTGTCTGCGATAGAATACCCGGAGTGCGCCGCCTGTTACTTCGAATCGTTAGGTTTCGCGGATCATCAGTAAGGCAAGTAACACTTTGATCATACCTTTTCTACAACCCAGTTTTATTGCATTAGATCAATCCTCACACATTGCATGGTTAGGATCTAATTAAATTATGGGATGGGAAGTAGATGAGGTAGAACCTATTACCTGTTTATTATCAAACCTTTGGGAGTTACTTCTACGTTTGCTTATTATGCCATGCTATGATAGTAGACGTGGATTGGGTGAGTGATATCCATGACATATGTGAGTTTTGTTAATTAATGGTTTATCTAAGGTGGCAACTTAAACACACATCTAGGTGGATTGAGGCACCTGGGTATTCCAGGACTTGCCTGTCTTCTTTTGGTCCACCACCCAGGCTCAAAGGGATCATGAGACTATTCATACTAGAAACTTCCGTGTGCAGCCACAAGCTATTATGGGCTCTAGCATAGTTGACTAAGTCGTGCGAACTCTTACAGTGGTAGACTAGCACATGTAGGGGATGTAGGTGGTACGGTCTACCCGATCGTAAGGTGCTAGCGCTTCTGAAAGACTATGTCTCGGTCATCCCTCTTCTCAAACACCATGTAGTGCGAGAAACCAAACGGAGGTGATCGAGTCTTGTGGGGAAAAGTGTGCAAACCTCTGCAGAGTGTAATAAACTAATCATGGTTAGCCGTGTCCCCGGTTATGGACATCTTGAGTATCTATTACTTGGATTATCATGTGAATCTCAACATGTTACTCTAAATTAATCTTGTTGGGTTATGTTTAATGATGATGCTTAATTGGGATTGAGAATGCTGTCAACCATTCTCAATGTTTAACAACTACCATGATAGTTAAATAAAATTATTCCTTTGAAGTAGGGAAAAATTGGCTTTACGCAAAACTGTAACCATAGAGCTTTCCACCAGCCAAATATGCATATAGTATAGCTATTTCATCCCATTACTCTCTATGTGTTACCTTGCCAACATATTCCATGTGTTGACCCGTTTCGGGCTGCAATGTTAATGTTGCAGTCTTTTCAAACGATGATTAAGGAGTTTTTAGGTCATGGTTCTATACTCAGTGATGCCGTTGGAGTTGATGGACTCACTTATCTTCCAAGGCTTCCGCTGTTATAGTTATTAGATGGCCTTAAGCCATATTTTTTGTAATAAGTTCTCTTTTGAGACACTCGATGTAATAAGTGTGTGATTGCTACTCTGCTATAAATCCTCTGAGTACTGTGTGGTGTTAGCATTACTGATCCAGGGATGACACCGGAGCACAGAGATCAGACTGTTTGAGGTCTGGTCGCTACAAAGATGGTATCAGAGCACACGCTGACTTTAGGACACGACCACTAAGCTAAGAGACCTAGATCACTATTCACTCTCTTCTCTTCTGACCTCTCATATTTTCTACTCATTTAGGATGGCGGATGCAAGAAACAATTTCACACAACCGGATGAAGATACACCCTTTCGACGTCACTTGAAGGAAGTCACTAGATACCTGATCATAGGAGTACCAAGCTTCACAGGAACATACAACGCCACTTTACCTGAAGAACAGCGCTGGATGATTCAAGTACAAGTTCCAGGAAGGACGTTCATGCCAGTCACTGAGCCCATAGAGTTTTCTTTTGATGCACCAACTTGGAGTCTAGGAAAGAGCATGGCAGCTCACATCGCCATGGGACGCATTGGAGAAGTCTACCACAAGGATCTCAAGGATACTATCTACCAGATTTGTGGGCGCCGAGATGAACACTGGGAGATGATCAGCACCAGGAAGGATAGATCAATCGCAGCTTTTATCCAGGAGTTAAACCAGCACATTCGATGACAAGAGAACTAGATGTGCACCGACATGATAGATCTGAAGAAGGCTAAGACTAGAATCAAGGAACTGGAGGAAGAACTCAAGGCTAAACGTGAAGATTATGAAGAGGAAATTAAGGTATTGGTGGAGAAGAATGACGACCTGATCAAGAAGATTGGAAAATTTATGGGAGGCCCTACGCCAGTAGAAGAAGACGAAGAACCCAAGGAGATTAGCCCGGAAGACTACATCATCATCGACGGCACCAACTCGGAACCAGATAGTAGCGACGATGACTATGTTGATGAAGCTGGAGCAGATATTATGGAGTTTATAACCGAAGAATATTTCTAGTAGACCACCTCATCAGTAGTAGTAGCCCACCATGTAAATATAGTAGTCCGAGCACTTTTGCGATTGTTATATCGATTGTATGCCTTGTTTGATTGAATGAAGTGAATTGTTTGTTTTGCCTCATGTGCATATGGGTAGTGTTTTCTCTTTAGACCCCCTCTATTCTTACATCTCATCTTTTCTAAACCCTCAGATGCCTCCGAGACGTGACCCCAGATTTTCCTTTCCACCGGAGCTCACCCAGTTGATCCAGCAGCAGAACACATTGATGCAGTTGCTAGTCCAGAATCAAAATCAGGGGAACAACAACCCACCACCACCACCTGTTGACCACTTAGCCCGTTTTCTTAGGCTGGATCCGCCGGTGTTTTCCAGTAGCACCGAGCTGATAGTAGCAGATGATTGGCTCCGCAAGACAGCTAGGGAATTGACCACAGTAGGATGCATAGATGCGGAGAAGGTGAAGTTTGCTGCACATCAGCTAGAAGGACCCGCAACATCATGGTGGGAGAATTTCACAGCCACTTTCCCAGTTGACACTGTCACATGGGTCCAGTTTCAGTAGGCTTTTCGTACTGCACATGTTTCAGCACGAGCTATGGCCATGAAGAAGCGTGATTTCGCAACTTGCGCCAAGGAGGACGGACAGTTGGCCAGTACGTGGAGGAATTTAGTAAGTTAGCATGTTATGCACCAGATGACGTCGCTACGGATGCAGCTAAGCAGGAGAAGTTTCTGGAAGGACTGAATGATGAGTTGAGCATGCAGTTGATGGTAGCCACCTTCAACAACTACCAGGAGTTGGTAGATCGTGCTCTTATGATTGAAGGGAAGCAGCAGCAAATTGACAATGGCAAGAGGAAGTATGGACAAGGAAAGTACAATTCAGGAGCTCAGCAGAAGCCACGTTTTACCCCTAGGCCGGGAGGACATTTTCAGCATACCTATGGAGGAGGTAGCTCGCACAATCACAATGGCACCAAGAATGGTAATGGCAATGGAGGAAGCAACGGCCAGAATCGCACCAACCCATCAACCCCAGCCAAGAAGGACCTGAGCCAAGTCACTTGCTTTAAGTGTCAGAAGACCGGACATTATGCCAATGAATGTCCTGAAGGCCAAAATGGCAATGGAAGTTCTGGGAAGAAGCCGAACCCTTTCAACAAGGGACAGGTGAACCACGTTAGCGTGGAGGAGGTTGAAGCTCAGCCCGATGCAGTAATAGGTAAGTTTTTGGTTAAGTCATTTACTACACTCGTTCTTTTTGATACTGGTGCATCGCATTCATACATCTCAAGGGGATTTGTGGATAAGTATAACCTATCAACCCATGCCCTTAGGTCACCCATGTTAGTAACCTCGCCTGGAGTAGAGTATGTGGCTATTCTATGGTGTGATCGATTACCATTAAGGATTGGTAACTATGTTTTTCCCTCAGACCTAATAGTATTGGAATCTCAAGGATTGGATGTGATATTAGGCATGGATTGGTTATCAAAGTATGAAGGGAATATTGAATGTGCTAGTAAGTCAATTTTGCTTACCACCCTAGAAGGGAGAAGGATCAAGTATGTATCCCGACATGTGCCAAAGAGGACTCAAGTAAATTGCCTAACAGGAGTTGTGCAGGAGGAAGTACCAGTGGTAAGGGATTTTCCTGTAGTATTTCCAGAAGAGTTGCCAGGCATGCCACCGGATAGAGATATTGAGTTTTTGATTGAGCTATTGCCAGGCACAAGGCCAATATCAAAGAGACCATACAGGATGCCTGCAAAGGATTTGGTGGAAATTAAGAAGCAGATTAAGGAGTTACTGGATAAGGGATATATTCGCCCAAGTTCTTCGCCTTGGGGATCGCCTATACTATTAGTGGAGAAGAAAAATGGATCGTTAAGGACGGTTGTTGATTATCGAGGATTGAATGAAGTAACGATCAAAAACAAGTACCCACTACCAATGATAAATGATCTGTTTGATCGATTGCAAGGAGCTAAGGTATTTTCCAAGATCGATCTGCGATCAGGATACCACCAGTTGAAGATTCGAGAACAAGATATTCCTAAGACAGCTTTTACCACCAGGTATGGGTTGTGTGAGTATACCGTTATGTCATTTGGTCTGACTAACGCACCTGCCTATTTTATGAACATGATGAACAAAGTGTTTATGGAGTTCTTGGATAAGTTCGTCGTAGTGTTCATTGATGATATCCTGGTTTATTCGAAGAATGAAGAGGAACACGAGGAGCATTTGCGTTTAGTACTTGGAAAGCTCAAAGAACATCAATTATATGCCAAGTTCAGCAAATGTGAGTTTTGGTTGAAGGAAGTAGTATTCCTCGGACACGTTATATCTGGAGAAGGTATAGCAGTTGATCCCACTAAAGTTGATACCGTGACCAAGTGGGAAGCCCCAAAAACAGTTGGAGAGATCTGGAGTTTTCTTGGACTCGCAGGATACTACCGGAGATTTATTGAGAATTTCTCAAAAATTGCGAAGCCTATGACTGAGTTGTTGAAGAAAGATACCAAGTTCATATGGAGAGAGGAATGTGAGCTAGTTTCGAAGAGTTGAAGAACCGCTTAGTTACCTCACCAGTGTTGATTTTGCCAGACCAGACCAAAGATTATGAGGTGTATTGCGACGCTTCACGTCAAGGACTTGGAGCAGTGCTTATGCAGGAAGGGAGAGTTGTTTCATATGCTTCAAGACAACTGAAGCCTCATGAGTTAAATTATGCCATGCGTGATTTGGAGTTAGCAGCCGTAGTACATGCACTGAAGACCTGGAGGCATTTCCTCATTGGAAATCATTGTGAGGTGTACACGGATCATAAGAGTTTGAAGTACATTTTCACCCAGAAGGAGTTGAATCTCAGACAAAGGAGATGGTTGGAGCTTGTCAAGGATTATGATATGAAATTGCATTACCACCCCGGAAAGGCTAATGTAGTAGCTGACGCATTAAGCCGTAAGAGCCATGTTAATACGTTAATGACGGGAGAAATACCCAAGGAGTTAGCAGAAAATCTTCGTGAACCATGTGTGGAAATAGTTCCGAGAGGCTATGTAGCAGCATTGGAGATTCAGTCAACTTTGATGGATAGAATCAGGGAAGCTCAGAAAACCGACAAAGAGATTGCCGCTATAAAGGAGAAACTTAGCAAAGGAAAAGCTAAAGGATTTCGTGAGGATGAACACGACACCCTATGGTTTGAAGACCGTGTTTATGTGCCCAATGACCCGGAGATTAGGAAGTTGATTCTGCAAGAGGCACACGATTCACCCTATTCGATTCACCCAGGAAATACCAAGATGTATTTGGATTTGAAGGATATTTTCTGGTGGACCAGAATGAAGAAGGATATTGCGGAGTATGTAGCAGTTTCTGATGTATGTCAGAGAGTAAAGGCAGAGCATCAGAAGACAGCCGGATTGTTACAACCATTGCCGATACCCGAATGGAAGTGGCATAAGCTAGGCATGGATTTTATCACGGGATTGCCCAGGACTCGTTCAAGCTATGACTCGATTTGGGTTGTAGTTGATCGATTGACGAAGGTAGCTCATTTCATCCCAGTAAAGACCACTTACACCAGTGCTAAGTTGGCAAAGATATACATGACCAGGATCGTATGTTAGCATGGAGTTCCAAGGATTATCGTATCAGATAGAGGAACCCAGTTTACCTCAAAGTTCTGGAAGCAGTTGCACGAAACTTTGGGAACCAGGCTAGAATTCAGTACAACTTTTCATCCACAGACAGATGGACAGACCAAGAGAGTCAATCAGATTTTGGAGGATATGTTGAGAGCTTGTGCGCTAGATTATGGATCTGGTTGGGACGACAATTTGCCATATGCAGAGTTCTCTTACAACAACAGTTACCAAACCAGTTTAAAGATGGCCCCTTTCGAAGCCTTGTACGAAAGGAGGTGCAGGACACCATTGTCGTGGGACGAAGTTGGAGACCGCCAGTTGTTTGGACCTTACTTGATTAAGGAGTCTGAACAGAAGGTGAAGTTGATTCGCGATAGGCTCAAGGTAGCTCAGTCCAGACAGAAGAGTTATGCAGATTCTAAATGGAAGGAGACAGTTTACGAAGTCGGAGATAGAGTTTATCTTCAAGTATCTCCACTTTGGGGAACAAAGCGTTTTGGAGTTAAAGGGAAGTTAGCGCCACGATTTGTAGGACCATATCGAGTTTTGGAGCGTATGGGAGAAGTGGCCTACAAGTTGGAATTGCCTGAAGGATTGTCAGGAGTTCATGATGTGTTCCATGTTTCCCAGTTGAAGAAGTGTCATGCGGAGATGGCTGACATACCCTTAAGAGATACAGTGCCATTGGAAACAATTCAGTTAGATAATGATTTGACGTACGAAAAGAAACCAATTAAGATCCTCGAGTTTGCCAGCCGAGTCACTCGCAGCAAGGTTATCAAGTTTTTCAAAGTTCAGTGGAGCCACCACACATAGGATGAAGCCACCTGGGAATGAGAGGAAGATTTGCTCAAGGACCACCCTCACCTATTTTCTAGCCAACCCAAATCTCGAGGGCGAGATTCATCTTAAGGGGGGTAGGTTTGTAACATCCCAAATTTTCAATTTGGAATGTTATACATTAGATCATCATTGCATACCATATTTCATTTTGCATTTTGGTTGATCCTAGAAATTCTACGCAACTCAATGACCCACGGAGAGAGTTGGGGATTTCATTCTTTTCATATTTGAGTTTTCTCCAATTTTGAGAATAGGATCATTTGATTTTATTTATTTTATCATCAATTATTTCTATTACAAAAATATGACAAAGGGAATAAAATGACTTTGCCAAAATAAAGAAATATTGAGGATTTAATAATAAAATCAAATAAGATTTTATTTTGGAGTTTTTCGGTGTTTTATTTGAATGTAGGAAAAATGTGCATTTTTCAAAATTGCATTTAGGTCCCAAATAAATGTTCACCTTGTGCGGCTTGATTTGAGAAGCCCGTGGAAATTTATTTCGGAATTTTTAGAGTCCGTTTAGTATTTCTTTTTATTTTTCTTCCGGGCGAAATAATTAAAAAACAAACCGACCTACGGGCCGTGTCCGACTAGGACTCCGGCCCGCCAGGGCTTTATAAGCCGGGGCAGCCCACCCGGGGGAAACCCTAGCCCAGTTGCCGACCCCGCCCCAGCCGCCCGACCCCGCCGCCGCCGCCGGATTCCGCTGCCCGAGGTTCGCCGCGCCCCGACTTTTGTGCCATTAGTTTTTTTTTAAAAAATAGATTGGTTTTTGTCGGTTTATTTTTTTCCTAGTTTTGGTTTTTTAAATAGATCGGTTTTTCCGGTTTATTTAAATAGCGAGCGTTCGTCCGTTCGTTCGTTCTAGCGAATTTTCGTCGTTTTTCTTTTTCTCGGATTAAATCCGCGATTTTTCTGATCGCGATTCCTGATCCGATTTTCGTTCTAGTATAACTTTTCGCTCGTTCATCGGAATCAGGCGATTCAAGCGCCTAGAGTTTCGTCTCGAAACCCTCTATCCGTTTAATCAACTTAAACAAGGTTTTGCTACTGTAAAATTTTCCCTAGATCCAGATTACTAGAACAAAGTTGTTTTCTTTCGCTGTTTGACTTTCGTTGCTTCGTTCGAATTGATTCTTTTTGCCAACCGGAGTTCTTAAGTTGAACCTTCTGGTTAGATCTCTTATTTGAGTTTTACCTGTGCGTTAGATGAGTATTTATTGTATGCTTGTTTGTTTGTCTGCGATAGAATACCCGGAGTGCGCCGCCTGTTACTTCGAATCGTTAGGTTCCGCGGATCATTAGTAAGGCAAGTAACACTTTGATCATACCTTTTCTACAACCCAGTTTTATTGCATTAGATCAATCCTCACACATTGCATGGTTAGGATATAATTAAATTATGGGATGGGAAGTAGATGAGGTAGAACCTATTACCTGTTTATTATCAAACCTTTGGGAGTTACTTCTACGTTTGCTTATTATGCCATGCTATGATAGTAGACGTGGATTGGGTGAGTGATATCCATGACATATGTGAGTTTTGTTAATTAATGGTTTATCTAAGGTGGCAACTTAAACACACATCTAGGTGGATTGAGGCACCTGGGTATTCCAGGACTTGCCTGTCTTCTTTTGGTCCACCACCCAGGCTCAAAGGGATCATGAGACTATTCATACTAGAAACTTCCGTGTGCAGCCACAAGCTATTATGGGCTCTAGCATAGTTGACTAAGTCGTGCGAACTCTTAAAGTGGTAGACTAGCAGATGTAAGGGATGTAGGTGGTACGGTCTACCCGATCATAAGGTGCTAGCGCTTCTGAAAGACTATGTCTCGGTCATCCGTCTTCTCAAACACCATGTAGTGCGAGAAACCAAACGGAGGCGATCGAGTCTTGTGGGGAAAAGTGCGCATCTGCAGAGTGTAATAAACTAATCATGGTTAGCCGTGTCCCCGGTTATGGACATCTTGAGTATCTAGTACTTGGATTATCATGTGAATCTCAACATGTTAGTCTAAATTAATTTTTTGGGTTATGTTTAATGATGATGCTTAATTGGGATTGAGAATGCTATCAACCATTCTCAATGTTTAACAACTACCATGATAGTTAAATAAAATTATTCCTTTGAAGTAGGGAAAAATTGGCTTTACGCAAAACTGTAACCATAGAGCTTTCCACCAGCCAAATATGCATATAGTATAGCTGTTTCATCCCATTACTCTCTATTTGTTACCTTGCCAACATATTCCATGTGCTGACCCATTTCGGGCTGCAACGTTAATGTTGCAGACTTTTTAGACGACGATTAAGGAGTCTTTAGGTCGTGGTTCTATACTCAGTGATGCCGTTGGAGTTAATGGACTCACTTATCTTCCAAGCCTTCCGATGTTATAGTTATTAGATGGCCTTAAGCCATATTTATTGTAATAAGTTCTCTTTTGAGACACTCGATGTAATAAGTGTGTGATTGCTACTCTGCTCTAAATCCTCCGAGTACTGTGTGGTGTCAGCATTACTGATCCAGGGATGACACCGGAGCACAGAGATCAGACTGTTTGAGGTCTGGTCGCTACATGTAGTCGTACGTCTTCACGGCCCGACCGATCAAGCACCGAAACTACGGCACCTCCGAGTTTTAGCACACATTCAGCTCGATGACGACCCCCGGACTCCGATCCAGCAAAGTGTCGGGGAAGAGTTCCGTCAGCACGACGGCGTGGTGACGATCTTGATGTTCTACCATCGCAGGGCTTCGCCTAAGCACCGCTACAATATTATCGAGGATTATGGTGGAAGGGGGCACCGCACACGGCTAAGAAAACGATCACGTGGATCAACTTGTGTGTCTAGGGGTGCCCCCTGCCCTCGTATATAAAGGAGCAAGGGGAGGAGGCCGGCCGGCCCTATAGGTGCGCCAAGGAGGAGTCCTCCTCCTAGTAGGAGTAGGACTCCTACTAGGAGGGGAAGGAAGTGGGGAGGGAGAAGGAAATGGGGGCGCCGCCCCCCCCCCTCTCCTAGTCCAATTCGGACCAGGGAGGGAGGAGGCGTGCGGCCCACCCTGGCTGCCCTTCTCTTTCTCCACTAAGGCCCATATGGCCCATTACTTCTCCTGGGGGGTTCCGGTAACCCTCCGGTACTCCGGTTTTCTCCGAAATCACCCGGAACACTTCCGGTGTCCGAATATAGTCGTACAATATATCAATCTTTATGTCTCGACCATTTCGAGACTCCTCGTTATGTCCGTGATCACATCCGGGACTCCGAACTAACTTCGATACATCAAAACTCATAAACTCATAATATAACTGTCATCAAAACCTTAAGCGTGCGGACCCTACGGGTTCGAGAACAATGTATACATGACCGAGACATGTCTCCGGTCAATAACCAATAGCGGAACCTGGATGCTCATATTGGCTCCCACATATTCTACGAAGATCTTTATCGGTCACACCGCATAACAACATACGTTGTTCCCTTTGTCATCGGTATGTTACTTGCCCGAGATTCGATCGTCGGTATCTCAATACCTAGTTCAATCTCGTTACCGGCAAGTCTCTTTACTCGTTTCATAATACATCATCTCGCAACTAACTCATTAGTTGCAATGCTTGCAAGGCTTATGTGATGTGCATTACCGAGAGGGCCCAGAGATACCTCTCCGACAATCGGAGTGACAAATCATAATCTTGAAATATGCCAACCCAACATTTACCTTTGGAGACACCTGTAGAGCTCCTTTATAATCACCCAGTTACGTTGTGACGTTTGGTAGCACACAAAGTGTTCCTCCGGAAAACGGGAGTTGCATAATCTCATAGTCATAGGAACATGTATAAGTCGTGAAGAAAGCAATAGCAACATACTAAACGATCGGGTGCTAAGCTAACGGAATGGGTCAAGTCAATCACATCATTCTCCTAATGATGTGATCCCGTTAATCAAATAACAACTCTTTGTCTACGGTTAGGAAACATAACCATCTTTGATTAACGAGCTAGTCAAGTAGAGGCATACTAGTGACACTCTGTTTGTCTATGTATTCACGCATGTATTATGTTTCTGGTTAATATAATTCTAGCATGAATAATAAACATTTATCATGAAATAAGGAAATAAATAATAACTTTATTATTGCCTCTAGGGCATATTTCCTTCACTTGTGAATAAGCAGGCGTCGCTGTTAGCCGCGACTTCTCATGCTGCCGAAGTCTCCGGACTGTAGCAGAGGCTGGAACGGACCGAGGAAGAGCTCGGTCGTGCGGAAAAGCAATTGGAGGATACCCAAGGGATGCAATGATCTTGTGTATGTCCAGAAGGGATGAATGATGTGAGCTGATCATAGTTCCATGACATTTATTAGGGGTGGCGACCGAGGTGGAGGCCCTCAAGAAGGCGCTAGCCGATGCCGAGGAGAGAGCGGTAAAGGAAAAAGGCGTCCGAGAAAAGCATGAGGCCAGGGTTGGTGAGGTCCAGCAGGAGCTCCAGGACGCAGGGAAGAAATGCTAGTCCTTGGAGCGCCAGAATGTGGACCAAGAGTCCGAACTCGCTAAGGCCCGCCAAAGCGCACAAGAGGCCCGGGCCGAAGCCCAAGGCGCCCTTCGGGAGATCCAAGAGACCAAGAAGATCGTGGCGGGTAAGGCTTTTATTACGCAAAGCAAGTATGTGAGCAAGAGGTATCTTTTACTGACCCAGATTTGGAGTTCTCCAGCGGCGTTTGCGGATTTGCCGCGTAGTGTTTCCGATGCTACGGAATTCTTCCAGGCCGAAGAGGGGAGCTCAACGGAGAATCTGTTCTAGTCGTAATACGTTGCACCAGAACATCCGGTGCCCTTTAGCGATCAGCTAAAATAGTTGGTCGAGCTACATAGGGTGGCCGAACTAGCCATGCAGGATTTAATAATCCGGCTATGGCCTGCAGAAGCTATACCCTACAACTACTTCGGCCTCGTAAAGAGGCTGGTTAATGCATGCCCTCGGCTTGACACCATGAAGCGGTCGGTCTGCATAGAAGGTACGCGGATGGCCTTCACCCGTGTCAAGATACAATGGGCGAAGATGGACGCCGTCAAGCTCGTGACCGAAGGATCGCCCGCGGGCAAGGAGCACCGCACGCCCGAGCGGTACTTTGAAAATGTTCTGAAGGGATCCCACATTGTGGCGGAGCAATGTGATAAGGACATTATTTTTGAATGAATACATTCATGTAATCTTGTCCTGTATGATGAAAACAAGGCTTGATATGTAATATTATGCTTTGTTGTTTGTTTATTTAAAGTTTTAACTCCTATGCGACCATTTCATCAAGTCTGAGAGTTGGCCAGTCATTGGCTTCAGCCCCCACGTAGGTAGTACGGGGGTGTTCGGGATGAATTTAAATACTCTTTATCCAAGAGTTAGGTCCTTAAAGGAGGTGTTTAGTGCAACGAACCAGGCAATCGGACTATGTGGCTTTATTACCCTCACTTAGCCATAGGAGTTTGACAATGAAAATGTAGGCGCAACCCCTAGTATCCAGACTAGGGTGTTGTAAACACCTGATCAGATAAGAACTGATTCGTCGCATAATGCGGGAAAAATCGCTAAAGATTTGAAACCTCCGAAGAGCTGACCGGCTCACGCCGCATCATGACAGTCAGTTTCCGGCTTTCTCTAGTGAGGTGCTCATCCGGATAAACCAGGACACAATCGCAGTAGTTCTCCCTTTACTGCCCTAGCCGATATAGCAGAACGTAAGGTAGTAAGCACAGGAGCCGGGCAACCCAACTATTGACCAAAGACATGATTCAGAGCCAATGCATATAATGCTAAATTCAGGGTGCCGAACTATAATGTAAAAGTGTTCGGACTTGTTGCCATAGTGTGCGCCGCAATAAAGCCCCTGGCGAATTATGGCGTACCAAGGTGTACGGATGCAAATTAAAATAACAAAAAAATAAAATAAAGAAGAAGCTAGTGCCACATATGTTGGGCCGCAAACTGTTTCCATTATAATTTTGATTAATACGTCAAAGCGTACTTGAAAAAAAAGTGTGATAAGCAACCGTGGCTATTTAACATGCCAAGACCAAGGGGGAGCTGCGTACGGGTCCTCAAAACAGGTAGAATGATCGCCAAGAAGGACATCTAAAGATTCCCCCATACGTGTGTGCTACTTGTCACCTTGGTGTATCCGTCCTTCAAAAGGACCAATTTATCAGGCCATCGAGAGGGGCCAGTGAAAAGAAACCTAAAAAGGGATAAAAGGAAAAGTAAGCGTATGTGTGTCCCGGGACGGTCGAGCCGTATTTTGGATCACAGTATGGTTATGCCTCTATATCTGCCCATGGTATTTTTAGTGCGTAGTTATGTACGCGCGGTACGTATGCCGCCACTTGGTCGGGGCTGATTCAGAGGTCGAATTGCTAATCGAGTTCCTGATGAGATGGACTGTCCTGCCACAGAGTACTGCAGACTGGTTTGATAGTGTTCGGGAGCATGGCTGCTGAATTAAGGTTCTGCTTGCGAACGCCGCTCTGTACCTTTGCTGCCAGGGCAGCGGTGTGATCCTCAATACGGAGGGAGCGCTCCGTGTTTCCAGTGACTGTTATGACGCCGCGTGGTCCGGGCATCTTGAGCTTGAGATAAGCATAGTGTGGAACCGCATTGAATCGAGCAAACGCGGTTCATCTGAGCAGTGCGTGATAGCCGCTGTGGAAGGGGGCGATATCAAAGATTAACTCTTTGCTTCGGAAGTTGTCCGGAGATCCGAAGATGACCTCCAATGTGATTGAGCTCGAGCAGCGGGCCTCTACACCTGGTATAACTCCTTTAAAGTTAGTTTTGGTGGGCTTGATCCTTGATGGATCGATGCCCTTTTTGCGCACTGTATCCTGATAGAGCAGGTTTAGGCTGCTGCCACCATCCATGAGGACTCGTGTGAGGTGGAATCCGTCAATTATTGGGTCGAGGACCAGTGCGGCTGAGCCGCCATGACGGATACTGGTCGGATGGTCCCTGCTGAGGGAGTCCTGGATTAGGGGGTCTCCGGACAGCCGGACTATCTCCATTGGCCGGACTATTAGACTATGAAGATACAAGATTGAAGACTTCGTCTCGTGTCCGGATGGGACTCTACTTGGCGTGGAAGGCAAGCTAGGAAATACGGATATGGATATCTCCTCCTTTGTAACCGACCTTGTGTAACCCTAACCCTCTCCGGTGTCTATATAAACCGAAGGGTTTTAGTCCGTAGGACAACAATCACAACATACAATCATACCATAGGCTAGCTTCTAGGGTTTAGCCTCTCTGATCTCGTGGTAGATCTACTCTTGTACTACCCATATCATCAATATTAATCAAGCAGGACGTAGGGTTTTACCTCCATCAAGAGGGCCCGAACTTGGGTAAAACATCGTGTTCCCTGCCTCCTCTTACCATCCGGCCTAGACGCACAGTTCGGGACCCCCTACCCGAGATCCGGCGGTTTTGACACCGACATTGGTGCTTTCATTGAGAGTTCCTCTGTGCCGTCGCCGTTAGGCTTGATGGCTACTACTATCATCGATAGCGATGCGGTCCAGGGTGAGACTTTTCTCCTCGGACAGATCTTCGTATTCGGCGGCTTTGCACTGTGGGCTAATTCGCTTGGCCATCTGGAGCAGATTGAAAGCTACGCCCCTGGCCATCAGGTCAGATTTGGAAGTTTGAACTACACGGCCGACATCCTCGGAGACTTGATCTTCAACGGATTCGAGCCACAGCCGGGCGCGCCGCACTGTCGCAATGGGTATGACCTAGCTCTGCCGCCGAACAGTACCCCAGAGGCCGCGCCCGCATCAGCTCCGAGCCTTAGCTCGGAGCCAACTGCGCCAATCGAGGACGGGTGGCTAGACACCGCCTCAGGGGCTGCAGTCTCGACGGCGATCGAGCCAAACACCAGCATAATCCTCTGCGCAGCCCGTGACTCCAAGGTGCCGGACTCTTTTACGGACTCCGAACCATCCGCGCCCTTGCCAATCGAATCCGATTGGGCGCCGATCATGGAATTCACCGCCGCAGATATCTTTCAACACTCACCCTTCGGCGATATTCTGAATTCACTAAGGTCTCTCTCCTTGTCAGGAGAGCCCTAGCCGGATTATAGCCAACGGGATTGGGATGCGGGCGATGAAGAAATTCGACGCCCACCCACCACCCACTTCGTAGCCACTGTTGATGATTTAACCGACATGCTCGACTTTGACTCCGAAGACATCGACGGTATGAACGACGATGTAGGAGAGGAACATGAATCAGCACCTATAGGGCACTGGAAAGCCACCTCGTCATATGACATATACATGGTGGATACACCCAACGAAGGCAATGGCGACGAGATAGTGGAGGATGACCCCTCCAAGAAGCAACCCAAGCGCCGACGTCAGCGGCGCCGCTCTAAGTTCCGCCAAAGCAAAAGTGGTGATACCGGCACAGGATATAATAACACTCTGGATAGTGCCGAAGACAACAACAATCCCCTCCAACAAGATTTAGAGCAGGAGGATGAAGGAGCCAGCTCTCCTGAGAGAGTGGCAGACAGAGAGGAGGAGGATGATCACATGCCCCCCCTTCGAAGACGAGGCAAGCCTCGGCGACGATGAATTCGCCGTACCAGAGAATCCATCGAACAAGAGTGCTTCAAGCGCCGGCTTATGGCCACGGCAAATAGGCTGAAGAAAAAGCAGCAGCAGCTTCAAGCTGATCAAGATCTGCTAGCTGACAAATGGACTGAAGTCCTCGCGTCCGAGGAATATAAACTCGAGCGTCCTTCCAAGAGTTACCCAAGGCGCAGGTTACTACCCCGACTGGAGGAAGAAGCGTATGATATGGCTGATCGGCCACCTCGTGGCCGCGATAGAGAGGCATTCCAGCCAAAAGCTCAGCCTCCACCCCAATGCCATTCAAATAAAAAGACATGGGGAGATACGCCAGACCTACAAGACATATTGGAGGACAAGGCAAAGCATTCAAGATCGATCTACGGATCACGAGGGCGCACCACTCTACGAGACGACAAACGTCACGCCGGATACAATAAAAGCAAATCCGGCCGGTCCGAACACAGCGGGCAAGACCCATTCGAGCTGCGTCGCGATATAGCCCAATACAGAGGCGCCACACACCCCTTATGCTTCACAGACAAAGTAATGGAACATCAATTCCCAGAAGGTTTCAAACCTGTAAATATTGAATCATACGATGGCACAAGAGATCCCGCGGTATGGACTGAGGACTTCCGCCTCCACATCCACATGGCCTGCGGCGATGACTTACACGCCATCAAATACCTCCCACCAAAGCTCAAAGGTGAAGGAACTATGCCCTAGAGGCAATAATAAAGTTATTATTTATTTCCTTATTTCATGATAAATGTTTATTATTCATGATAGAATTGTATTAACCGGAAACATAATACATGTGTGAATACATAGACAAACAGAGTGTCACTAGTATGCCTCTACTTGACTAGCTCGTTAATCAAAGATGGTTATGTTTCCTAACCATAGACAAAGAGTTGTTATTTGATTAACGGGATCACATCATTAGGAGAATGATGTGATTGACTTGACCCATTCCGTTAGCTTAGCACTCGATCGTTTAGTATGTTGCTATTGCTTTCTTCATGACTTATACATGTTCCTATGACTATGAGATTGTGCAACTCTCGTTTACCGGAGGAACACTTTGTGTGCTACCAAACGTCACAATGTAACTGGATGATTATAAAGGAACTCTACATGTGTCTCCAAAGGTACATGTTGGGTGGCGTATTTCGAGATTAGGATTTGTCACTCTGATTGTCGGAGAGGTATCTCTGGGCCCTCTCGGTAATGCACATCACCTAAGCCTTGCAAGCATTGCAACTAATGAGTTAGTTGCGAGATGATGTATTACGGAACGAGTAAAGAGACTTGCCGGTAACGAGATTGAACTAGGTATTAAGATACCGACGATCGAATCTCGGGCAAGTAACATACCGATGACAAAGGGAACACCGTATGTTGTTATGCGGTCTGACTGATAAAGATCTTCGTAGAATATGTAGGAACCAATATGAGCATCCAGGTTCCGCTATTGGTTATTGACCAGAGATGTGTCTCGGTCATGTCTACATTGTTCTCGAACCCGTAGGGTCCGCACACTTAAGGTTTCGATAACAGTTATATTATGAGTTTATGAGTTTTGATGTACCGAAGGAGTTCAGAGTCCCAGATGAGATCGGGGACATGACGAGGAGTTTTGAAATGGTCGAGACGTAAAGATCGATATATTGGACGACTATATTCGGACATCGGAAAGGTTCCGAGTGGTTCGGGTATTTTTCGGAGTACCGGGGAGTTACGGGAATACGGAATAAGAAGTATATGTGACTTATTGGGCTTTAGGGGAGAGGGAGAGGCAGGCCGCGCGCCCCCCAAGGCCTAGTCCGAATTGGACTAAGGGGAGGGGCTGCGCCCCCTCCTTCCTTCTCTTCCCTCTTCCCCTTCCTTGTCTCCTACTCCTACTACATGGAAGGACTCCTAGTTGGACTAGGAAAGGGGGAATCCTACTCTCGGTGGGAGTAGGACTCCCCTAGGACGCGCCATAGAGAGGGCCGGCCCTCCCCTCCTCCCCTCCTTTATATACGGGGCCAGGGGCACCCCATAGACACACAAGTTGATCCACGTGATCGTTTTCTTAGCCGTGTGCGGTGCCCCCTTCCACCATAAACCTCGATAATATTGTAGCGGTGCTTAGGCGAAGCCCTGCAACGGTAGAACATCAAGATCATCATCACGCCGTCGTGCTGATGAAACTCTTCCCCGACACTTTGCTGGATCGGAGTCCGGGGATCGTCATCGAGCTGAACGTGTGCTAAAACTCGGAGGTGCCGTAGTTTCGGTGCTTGATCGGTTGGGTCGTGAAGACGTACGACTACATCAACCGCGTTGTGCTAACGCTTCCGCTGTCGGTCTACAAGGGTACGTAGATCACACTCTCCCCTCTTGTTGCTATGCATCACCATGATCTTGCGTGTGTGTAGGAATTTTTTTGAAATTACTACGTTCCCCAACAAAAGGACCAGCGCGGCATTGGCTTAATAGCTTGCCAGCGGACTCCATTAGCTGTTGGGAAGATCTAGAAGCCGCATTCCTCAACAACTTTCAAGGCACTTATGTGCGTCCACCAGACGCCGATGATTTGAGCCACATAATTCAACAGCCAGAAGAGTCGGCTAGGCAATTATGGACTCGGTTCCTTACAAAGAAAAATCAAATCGTCGACTGTCTGGATGCGGAGGCCTTAGCGGCTTTCAAGCACAACATCCGAGACGAGTGGCTAGCCTGGCACCTTGGTCAGGAAAAACCGAAATCTATGGCAGCTCTCACGACGCTCCTGACCCGCTTTTGTGCGGGAGAAGACAGCTGGCTGGCTCGCAGTAATAACATATCAAAGAACCATGGTACCTCAGATACCAAGGACGGCAATAGAAGGTCACGTCGCAACAAGCATAACCGCCGCATTAACAACGAAAATACTGAGGATACAACATTCAATTTCGGATTCAAGGGCTCTAAACCCGGTCAGCGGAAAAAGCCATTCAAACAAAGTACGCCGGGTCCGTCCAGCTTGGACCGTATACTCGATCGCTCATGTCAAATACACGGCACCCCAGACAAGCCAGCCAATCACACCAACAGGGATTGTTGGGTGTTCAAGCAGGCCGGCAAGTTAATTGCCGAAAACAAGGACAAGGGGCCGCATAGCGATGACGAGGAGGAGCCCCGGTAGCTGCACACTGGAGGACAGAAGAGGTTTCCCCTGCAAGTGCGGACGGTGAACATGATATATGCAACCCACATCCCCAAGAGGGAGCGGAAGTGTGCGCTCAGGGACGTATATGCGTTGGAGCCAGTCGCCCCAAAGTTCAACCCTTGGTCCTCCTGTCTGATCACCTTCGATCGCAGGGACCACCCCACTAGTATCCGTCATGACGGATTCGCCGCACTGGTCCTAGACCCAATCATTGACGGATTTCACCTCACTCGAGTCCTTATGGACGGCGGCAGCAGCCTGAACCTGCTTTATCAGGACACAGTGCGCAAAATGGGTATAGACCCCTCAAGGATCAAACCCAAAAAAATGACCTTTAAGGGCGTCATTCCAGGCGTAGAGGCCCATTGCACAGGCTCAATTACACTGGAAGTGGTCTTCGGATCCCCGGATAACTTCCGAAGCAAAGAGTTAATCTTCGATATAGTCCCGTTCTGCAGTGGTTATCACGCACTGCTCGGGCGAACCACATTTGCTAGATTCAATGCGGTACCGCATTATACATACCTCAAGCTCAAGATGCCAGGACCTCGCGGAGTTATTACAGTCAATGGAAACACAGAGCACTCTCTCCGAACAGAGGAGCACACCGCGGCCCTCACAGTAGAAGCGCAAAGCAGCCTCTCAAGGCAATCAACCAGTTCGGCGCTTCAAATCCCGGACATCTTCAAGCGCGCTCGAGGCAATCGGCAAATAGACCGCCTGGCGCAATCTGAGCTAGCGTAGCAATACGGTGGCCACCCCAATCCCAGCCCAACAGCGATATTCGTGCCGTGCATACATAATTACGCATTAAAAATACAATGGACACAGGTGGGGAGGGGGCACAACTGCGGCACGCCCCAAGACGCGGCCTAAACCGCACTAGGGGCTTCCCGTTCGGTTATTTTTCTTCTTTCAGGACCTTAATCTCTGGAAACACTGTCCGGCAGCACTATTGCCGAACACATGATGCAGCAACCAAGGAGGCACACAGCTACGTTATACCACGGAATTCCGAGGTTGATTACAGTAACGAGTGAAATATTCAATTTAACATCATTCCTCAGCTTGCCCTTGGAAGGGACATAGTCCTACTCTTTGCTTATCGCACTATCTGTATCACTCTACTTTAACGCAATTTTTTAATAAACAATGCATGACATTACGACTATTATTGCATTCTTGTTATATATATATATATATATATATATATATATATGTGTGTGTGTGTGTGTGTGTGTGTGTGTGTGTGTGTGTGTGTGTTCATTAATGACGCCTTGCAACCGTACACCTTGGTACTGGTAATACACCAGGGGCTTACGTACCTCACAATATGGTGTGAAAAGTCCGAAGACTTTCACAAGTGCGGCACCCCGAACTTATAGCATTATATGCATCAGCTCCGAATCATGTCTTTGGTCAAATGTTGGGTTTGCCCGGCTCCTATGTTTTGGTACCTTACGTTCTGCTCTATCGGCTAAGGTAGCTCTAGGAGAACTACTGCGACTGTGCTAGCACCTAAGTAGAGAAAGCTAAAACTGACTGTCATGATAAGGCGAGAGACTGGTCGCTGTTCGGCGACGTTTTTCGAGTCCCTAAAGACTATGCCGCTTAGGGCAAGGGGTCGGCCCTGTCCGGCTTACAGGCGTGTATCGCGCCCCGAATTCGGCCTTCCGAATACCAGGGGCTTCGCCGAAATTTAAAATTATAGAATTCTATGGCTAAGTGAGAGTGATAAAGCATTATTAGTCCGGTTGCCTTGTTCGTTGTGCTGAGCACCTCCCTCGAAGGACCCAAATATGGGAACAAGAGTGCTCAGGTTTATCCCGAACACCCCAGCACTCGTGGCATGGCGGCAGAAGCTGAGGACTAGCCATCTCTCAGATTGGATAAACAGCCAAATAGAAGGTAATATTTTAAATTCCAACAAGCGTTTCATAGCGCATATGAAACAAGTTTTCATACATACAGGATAAAACGAGCAAGTCTCATTCAAATATTACATCTTTTGAACACTCGTCCGCGATGAGACAGGCACCCGGCAGAACACCCTCGTAGTACATCTCAGGGTGGCGGTGCTCCTTGCCCTCTAGCGCCCCCTCCTTGATCAGCTTCACGGCATCTAGCTTGACCCACTGCAATTTCACATGGGTGAAAGCCCGACATGCACCTTCAATGCAGACAGATCGCTTGACGACCTCCAGCCGCGGGCAGGCATCCACAAGCCGCCTCACCATGCCGAAGAAGCTGTTCGGAAGGGCGTCGCCAGGCCACAACCGGACTATAAAGCTCTTCATGGCCTAATCGGCCGCCTTATGTAGCTCGACCATCTGCTTCAGCTGGTCGCTCATTGGCACCGGATGTTCGGCCTCAGCATACTGAGACCATAACAGCTTCTCCGTCGAGCTTCCGTCCTCAGCCTGGTAAAATTGTGCGGCATCGGACACACCGCGGGGCAAATCTGCGAATGCTCCTGAAGAGCTCTAGATCCGGGTAAGTAATCGGTAAATTACTTTTACATGCTTGCTTTGCATATAGAAAGCCTTACCCGCCGCTATCTTCTTCATCGCGTCGATCTCTTGGAGGGCCTTTTGGGCTTCGGCCTTGGCACTTTTTACACTCTCGAGGGCCGCGGCAAGCTCAGACTCCCGCGTCTTGGAGTCAAGCTCCAACGCCTTGTGCTTCGCCACAAGAGCCTAGAGCTCTTGTTGCACCTTGCCCACCCGAGCCTCGTGCTTCTCTCGCTCGGTGTGCTCCTTGGCCGCTGTATCTTCGGCCTTGGTCAGCGCTTGCTTCAGGGTTGCCTCCTCAGTCGTGGCCCCTGGCAAACATACAATGATCCTGTCATTTTGCAATTGCGTCCTTTTTTATATATACATATCTATAGACGGGGTATTACTTACCCTTGTTCTCCTCGAGCTGCCTCTTGGCAAGGCCGAGCTCTTTCTTGGACCCCTCGAGGTCCTGCTTCAGTACGGCGACCTCCGGGGTTAGTGCGGCGGATGCCAGCAGCGAAGCCTACATACGCATATTAACATACTTATATTAGACTCCTGCGATATTTATTTGATCCTCTGTTCGGCTTTTCTTCGTGAACACTGAACAAAGCATCAGGGGCTACTGTCTATGCGGTAATATTTTGACTACATTTTAAAACACTTACCTCAAAGCCTGTTAGAAGGCTGGCACAGGCTTCAGTCAATCCGCTCTTAGCGGACTAAACCTTCTGGATCACCGCACTCATGAGAGTGCGGTGCTCCTGTCGATGGAAGCACTGCGAAGTGCTTCCAACAGATTGTTCGGTGCCTTTGGATGGACAGAGGTCACCGGCACAGGCGTCTTGCCCCTCTTAGAAGGAGGCCACCTGCCCGAGCTCGGAACCGCTGGAGGGTCCGGCACGGTGTTCGACCGAGGGCCAAACTCGAAGCCCTCGGGGGCCCCGTCCCCGCAGCTCCCGGAGTCCGGTGCCTCTTGAGATAACACTTTGGCATCGTCGGAAGGATGAGGGGAGGTGGCGGTCGGGACTGGATCGCTATCCATGTCCGACAAGCCCAAGGAGCCGTCCGATGATACATCGATACTGGCTCGTGGCAGCCTGCATAATTGCGTTTGGCGTTAGGGAAAGTAGTGCGACAAAGGAATCTTATGAGTTACTCTGGTATCCGAATACTTACGATCTCCCCGAGGGCTTGACGCTGGGCAACCACTCGCCTTCGCCTTCGTCGGCGGCGGTGGAACTATCCGGAAGGAGAGTCCTTCCCTTCTTGGACCCTCCGGCCTTCCTTTTCTTGTCTCCTCCAGTAGGTGGGGGAGCATCTTCTTCTTCCTCGTCCTCGTCTTCAGGGGAAGAGTGCGCCACAGAGTCATCGGACGGTGAGTCCGACGACGCCTGGCATCGGGAACTCTTTCGGGTTCCCTTGGCCTTCTTGGTATTCTCCGGCACCTTATAAGGGGCCGGAGTCAGCATCTTCGCCAGAAGAGCGTCTACGGGGCCTTCGGGCAAAGGAGACGGACAGTCGATCTGTCCGGCCATCTTCTGCCAGTCCTGTCAAAGGTACGGGAGTTTAGATCCCGCATAGAGTCAATCTATATAAAAATGATTATCCCATGAAAGGTAAAG
>NC_057812.1:180105232-180109499 GCF_018294505.1 Triticum aestivum
GTCATATCGAAGAGCCTGTTCAGAGTTCGGTGCTGCGCCGGATTGAACTCCGACAAGCTGAACTCCTGTTGTTGGCACGGGAGTATCCGGCGGATGAGCATAACTTGGACTATGTTGACAAGATTGAGCTTCTTGTCCACCATGTTTTGAACACATGTTTGGAGTCCGGTCAGCTCTTTCGAACTACCCCAGGACAGGCCCTTCTCTTTCCAGGAGGTGAGCCGCATGGGGATGCCAGATCGGAACTCGGGGGCCGCTGCCCATGCAGCGTCGCGCAGCTCGGTAATATAGAACCACCCCGATTGCCACCCCTTTATGGTTTCCACAAAGGAGCCCTCGAGCCATGTTACGTTGGGCATCTTGCCCACCATGGCGCCTCCGCACTCCGCCTAGCAGCCTCCCACCACCTTCGGCTTGACATTGAAGGTCTTCAGCCATAAGCTGAAGTGGGGCTTGATGCGGAGGAAGGCCTCGCACACGACGATAAACGCCGAGATGTTGAGGATGAAGTTCGGGGCCAGATCGTGGAAATCCAGGCCGTAATAAAACATGAGCCCCAGACGAAGGGATGGAGAGGGAGTCCCAATCCGCGGAGGAAATGGGTGAGGAATACTACCCTCTCATGGGGCCTGGGGGTGGGGATGAGCTGCCCCTCGTCTGGGAGCCGGTGCGCGATGTCGTCAGGCAGGTATCCAGCTCTCCTCAGTTTCTTGATGTCTCCCTCCGTGACGGAGGAGACCATCCACTTGCCTCCTACTCCGGACATGATTGGAGAATGTCGAGGTGGTAAGTGCGGACTTGGGCGCTAGAGCTCGAGTGTGCGAAAACGGATGGGTAAGGAAGGAAGAAGGCGTGGTTAGAAAGGTGAATCCTTATCCCTTTATATGGGCGGGCGAAACTAAGCGTCCCCACTTGCCTGGTAAAACTCGCTTATCCCCCATGCGCCGCGATTGATGGCGCGGTTGGGTTACCCACGCCCGTATTGATGAGAATCCCGTAATAAGGGGACACGATCTCTGCTTTGACAAGACGTGTCAAAAAACTGCCTCGCGTTATGTGCGGGGCTGGTTAAAAGAAACGGTTCTAATAATCACCGGGCCATGACGTAACGTCATGCTGCCAAAACAAGCCAGCAAATTAGATCTGCGAAAATATTATTCTCTCTACGGTGGAATGTGGAACTTATTTTGCAGGGTCGGACACTATCCTCGTATTCAAATTCTTCTGTGATGTATTCGGAGAAGGAACCCGCCTTGCAATGCCGAAGACAATACTGCACGCCGGACTCATCATCATTGAAGCCTGGTTCAGGGGCTACTGAGGGAGTCCTGGATTAGGGGGTCTCCGGACAGCCGGACTATCTCCATTGGCCGGACTGTTAGACTATGAAGATACAAGATTGAAGACTTCGTCTCGTGTCCGGATGGGACTCTACTTGGCGTGGAAGGCAAGCTAGGCAATACGGATATGGATATCTCCTCCTTTGTAACCGACCTTGTGTAACCCTAACCCTCTCTAGTGTCTATATAAACCGAAGGGATTTAGTCCGTAGGACAACAATCACAACATACAATCATACCATAGGCTAGCTTCTAGGGTTTAGCCTCTCTGATCTCGTGGTAGATATACTCTTGTACTACCTATATCATCAATATTAATCAAGTAGGACGTAGGGTTTTACCTCCATCAAGAGGGCCCGAACCTGGGTAAAACATTGTGTCCCCTGCCTCATGTTACCATCTGGCCTAGACGCACAGTTCGAGACCCCCTACCCGAGATCCGCCGGTTTTGACACCGACACCTGCGATCAAAGGTGATCGGGCATGACGACCATGGGTCGAATTTTGGGGCGACTGGCTCTATCGCATAGACATCCCTAAGTGCACGCTTGGGCTCCCTCTTGGGGATATGGGTAGCGTATATGATGTTCACCATTTTGATTTGAGGGGGAAACTTCTTCTGTCCCCCTGTATTCAATGGATGTGGCTCCTCATCATCATTCTCGCCTTGCGACCCCTTCTCCTTGTCTTCGGTATTTAACTTGCCGGCCTGTTTGAAGACCCAGCAACTCCGGTGAGTATGATTGGCTGGTTTATCAGGGGTGCCATGGACCTGACAAGGACGATCGAGTATGCGGTCAAGGCTGGAAGGGCCTTGATTATTCCTTTTATATGGCTTCTTCGGCTGTTCGGACTTGGAGCCACTGAATCCTACGTTGACCGCCGTGTCCTCGATATTATCGTTGTTGCTTCAACGCTTGTGCCTGTTGCGTCGGGGCTTGCCGTTGCTATTTCTGGCTTCCAAAGTGCCAGGTTCGCTTGCATTGTTATTGCTACGGGCTAGCCAGCTATCTTCGCCCACGCAAAAGCGGGTCATAAGCACCGTGAGGGCTGCCATGGACTTCGGCCTTTCTTGGCCGAGGTGTCGGGCGAGCCATTCGTCCGGATGCTATGTTTAAAGGCCGCTAGGGCTTCGGCATCCAGATAGTCGACGATCTGGTTCTTTTTAGTTAGGAACCTAGTCCAGAATTTCCTGGCTGACTCTCTGGGCTGTTGAATTATGTGACTTAAGTTGTCGGCATCCGGAGGTCGAACATATGTACCTTGGAAGTTGTCAAGGAAGGCTTCTTCTAAGTCCTCCCAGCTGCCAATGGAATTTTCGGGCAGGCTGTTCAGCCACTGCCGGGCTGGCCCCTTAAGTTTTAGGGGGAGGTATTTGATGGCATGAAGATCATCATCGTGGGCCATATGAATATGGACAATGAAGTCTTCAATCCATACCACGGGGTTTGTGGTTCCATCATATGATTCGATATTCACGGGTTTGAACCCTTCCGGGAATTCAAGTTCCATGACTTCATCAGTGAAGCAGAGAGGGTGTGCAGCGCCTCTATATCGGGCCAGTTTGTGACGTAGTCCGAATGGAGTCCGTCTGCGGTTTTCGGCTCGGACGTAATTGTACTTGCCATGTTCGGCTTGATAGTCGTCGTCGCTCGTCGAGGCACGCCCCCGTGATCCGTAGATTGATCTGGCCGGTCCTATTTTATTCTGCAGGCCCTGCCGGAGATCATACGTGTATCCCTGAGCGGTTTTGTCTCTGCCTTTATGGCGAGGTAGGGCGGGCTGGTGTTCAGCTTGTGTTGCCAATTTGTCCCGGCCACGTGGTGATCGGTCAGGCGCATTGTGTGCTGATGGCACGGGCTCCAACGCCTCGTCATCAAATTGAGGTACTAATTTGTGCTTCAGGTAACTTTTGAGTGGTCGCTTGAGGCCGTATTCCTCGGTTTCCAAGACATTAGTCCATCTATTATTGAGCAGATCTTGATCAGCTTGAAGCTGTTGCTGCTTCTTTTTCACGCTCCTTGCAGTGGCTATCAGCCGGCGCTTGAAGCGCTCCTGCTCGAGAGGCTCCTCAGGGATGATGAAATCCTCATTGCCGAGGCTCACCTCATCCTCGGAGAGTGGAAGGTAATTAATGTCCTTCGAGTCTTGGTGTACGACCTATTCGTCAGGGCTGACTCGCACATCTTCCCGATCATCCTGTTTAGAAGTTGGCGGAACGGGGTCTTCATTGTCTCCGGCATCGTCTCGAGTATTGTTTTCTCCTATGCCGGTGTTACTGTCTTTTTCATGGCGTGATTTAGAGCGGCGCCGCCGTCGTCGATGCTTTGGCTGTATCTCAGGAGGTTTGTCTCCCACCGGGTCTTCTTTGTCGTCGTCGTTGATTTCTTTGGGTGTGTCCACCATGTACACGTTGTAGGAGGAGGTGGCCGTCTAGCGCCCGGTAAATAGTAGGTGTTGGGCTTGCTCCTCTTTGGCATCGTCGTCCATACCGTCGATGTCTCCGGAGTCGTAATCAAGCATGTCGGTTAGATCTTCGATAGTGGCTATTAAGTGGGAGGTGGGTGGGAAGCGAAATTCTCCATCATCAGCCCCCAGTTCAAACCGGATATAATTCGGCTGTGAGTTGATACGTCTCCAATGTATCTATAATTTTTGATTGCTCCATGCTATATTATCCAATGTTTTGGACATTATTGGGCTTTATTATCCACTTTTATATTATTTTTGGGACTAACCTATTAATCGGAGGCCCAGCCCAGAATTGTTGTTTTTTGCCTGTTTTAGGGTTTCGAAGAAAAGGAATATCAAACGGAGTCCAAACGGAATGAAACCTTCGGGAACGTGATTTTCTCACCGAATACAACTCAGGAGACTTGGACCCTACGTCAAGCCAATTAACAGGAGGCCATGAGGTAGGGGGCGCC
>NC_057812.1:180109790-180259858 GCF_018294505.1 Triticum aestivum
CCACCCTCGTGGGCCCCCTGTTGCTCCACCGACGTACTTCTTCGTCCTATATATATCCACGTACCCCCAAACAATCAGATACGGAGCCAAAAACCTAATTCCACCATCGCAACTTTCTGTATCCACGAGATCCCATCTTGGGGCCTGTTCCGGAGCTCCGCCGGAGGGGGCATCGATCACGGAGGGCTTCTACATCATCATCCAAGCCCTTCCGATGAAGTGTGAGTAGTTTACTTCAGACCTACGGGTCCATAGTTAGTAGCTAGATGGCTTCTTCTCTCTTTTTGGATCTCAATACAATGTTCTCCCCCTCTCTCGTGGAGATCTATTTGATGTAATCTTCTTTTTGCAGTGTGTTTGTTGAGGCCGATGAATTGTGGGCTTATGATCAAGTCTATCTATGAATAATATTTGAATCCTCTCTGAATTCTTTTATGTATGATTGGTTATCTTTGCAAGTTTATTCGAATTATCAGTTTGGTTTGGCCTACTAGATTGGTTTTTCTTGCCATGGGAGAAGTGCTTAGCTTTGGGTTCGATCTTGCGGTGTCCTTTCCCAGTGACAGAAGGGGCAGCAAGGCACGTATTGTATCGTTGCCATCGAGGATAACAAGATGGGGGTTTTATCATATTGCTTGAAACTATCCCTCTACATCATGTCATCTTGCTTAAGGCGTTACTCTGTTTTTAACTTAATACTCTAGATGCATGTTGCATAGCCGTCGATGAGTGGAGTAATAGTAGTAGATGCAGGCAGGAGTCGGTCTACTTGTCTCGGACGTGATGCCTATATACATGATCATACCTATATATTCTCATAACTATGCTCAATTCTGTCAATTGCTCAATAGTAATTTGTTCACCCACCGTAGAATACGTATGCTCTTGAGAGAAGCCACTAGTGAAACCTATGGCCCCCGGGTCTCTTTATCATCATATCAATCTCCATCACTTTATTATTGCTTTGCTTTTTTACTTTGCCTTTTACTTTTCACTTTGCATCTCTATACCACAAATACCAAAAATATTATTTATCATCTCTATCAGATCTCAATTTCGTAAGTGACCGTGAAGGGATTGACAACCCCTAAGTACGTTGGTTGCGTTGAGCTATTGTTTTTGTGTAGGTACGAGGGACTCGTGCGTAGCCTCCTACTGGATTGATACCTTGGTTCTCAAAAACTGAGGGAAATACTTACGCTACTTTGTTGCATCATCCTATCCTCTTCGGGGAAGTCCAACGTAGTGCTCAAGAGGTAGCAAGAAGAATTTCTGGCGCCGTTGCCGGGGAGTCTGCACAAAAGTCAACATACCAAGTACCCATCACAATCCCTATCTCCTGCATTACATTATTTGCCATTTTCCTCTCGTTTTTCCTCTCCCCCACTTCACCCTTTCCGTTTTATTCGCCCTCTCTCTCTATCCTCCCTCTCTTTCTCTATTTGCCTCTCTTTGCCCGTTTGCCTTTTGTTTGCTCGTGTGTTGGATAACTTGTTTGTCGCGATGGCTCAAGATAATACTAAATTGTGTGACTTCACCAATACCAACAACAATGATTTCCTTAGCACTCCGATTGCTCCTCTTACCGATGCTGAATCTTGTGAAATTAATACTGCTTTGCTGAATCTTGTCATGAAAGATCCGTTCTCCGGCCTTCCTAGTGAATATGCCGCTACCCATCTTAATAGTTTCGTTGATTTGTGTGACATGCAAAAGAAGAAAGATGTCGATAATGATATCGTTAAATTGAAGCTATTTCCTTTTTCTCTTAGAGACCGTGCTAAAGCATGGTTTTCGTCTTTGCCTAAAAAAAGTATTGACTCATGGAACAAGTGCAAAGATGCATTTATCTCTAAGTATTTTCCTCCCGCTAAGGTCATCTCTCTTAGAAACGATATTATGAATTTTAAGCAACTTGATCATGAACATGTTGCACAAGCTTGGGAGAGAATGAAATTAATGATACGTAATTACCCTACTCATGGTTTAAATTTGTGGATGATTATACAAAAATTTTATGCCGGATTGAATTTTGCTTCTAGAAATCTTTTAGATTCGGCCGCGGGAGGCACTTTTATGGAAATCACTTTAGGAGAAGCTACTAAACTCCTAGATAATATTATGGTTAATTATTCTCAATGGCATACTGAAAAATCTACTAATAAAAAGGTGCATGCGATAGAAGAAATTAATGTTTTGAGTGGAAAGATGGATGAATTTATGAAATTATTTGCTAATAAGAGTGTTTCTTCTGATCCTAATGATATTCCCTTGTCTACTTTGATTGAGAATAATAATGAATCTATGGATGTGAATTTTGTTGGTAGGAACAATTTTGGTAACAATGCGTATAGAGGAAATTTCAACCCTAGGCCTTATCCTAGTAATCCCTCTAATAATTATGGTAATTCCTACAACAATTCTTATGAAAATTATAATAAGATGCCCTCTGATTTGAATCTAATATTAAAGAATTTATTACTTCTCAAAAGAATTTTAATGCTTTGATTGAAGAAAAATTGCTTAAGATTGATGATTTGGCTAGAAACATTGATAGAATTGCTCTTGATGTTGATTCTTTGAAACTTAGATCTATTCCACCTAAGAATGATATCAATGGGTCTCTCAAAGCCATGAGAATTTCCATTTATGACTGCAAGGAAAGAACTACTAGGACGCGTGCTTTGAAAGATGCCTTTATTAAAGCGTGTTCTTCTAGTTCCTATGAAAATAAAGATGAAGATCTAAAAGTTATTGATGTGTCCCCTATTAAATCTTTGTTTTGCAATGTGAATCTAGATAATGATGGGACTGAATATGATCCACCTTCACCTAGAAGGCGTTCAAAGAATTTGGAATTTGTTGATCTTGATGCTAAATTTGATAAAAGTGGGACTGAAGAAATTAAAACCCTAGATGTTGCTAAACCCACTATATTCGGTTTCAAGGAATTTAATTATGAAAATTGCTCTTTGATTGATTGTATTTCCTTGTTGCAATTCGTGCTAAATTCTCCTCACGCTTATAGTCAAAATAAAGCATTTACTAAACATATCGTTGATGCCTTGATGCAATCTTATGAAGAAAAACTTGAATTGGAAGTTTCTATCCCTAGAAAACTTTATGCTGAGTGGGAAACTACTATTAAAATTAAAATTAAAGATTATGAGTTTTATGCTTTGTGTGATTTGGGTGCTAGTGTCTCTACTATTCCCAAAACTTTGTGTGATTTGCTAGATTTCCGTAATTTTGATGATTGCTCTCTAAACTTGCATCTTGCGGATTCCACTATTAAGAAAACTATGGGAAGAATTAATGATGTTCTTATTGTTGCAAATAGGAATTATGTGCCCGTAGATTTTATCGTTCTTGATATAGATTGCAATCCTTCTTGCCCTATTATTGTCGGTAGACCTTTCCTTAGAACGGTTGGTGCAATTATTGATATGAAGGAAGGGAATATTAGATTCCAATTTCCATTAAAAAGGGCATGGAACACTTCCCTAGAGAGAAAATAAAATTACCATATGAATCTATCATGAGAGCCACTTATGGATTGCCTACCAAAGATGGCAATACCTAGATCTATTCTTGCTTGTTATGCCTAGCTAGGGGCGTTAAATGATAGCGCTTGTTGGGAGGCAACCCAATTTTATTTTTATTACCTGCTTTTTGCTTATGTTTAGTAATAAATAAATTATTTAGCCTCTGTTTTGGTTGTGTTTTTTGTGTTTAATTAGTGTCTGTGCCAAGTAGAACCATTGTGAAGACTTGGGGAAAGTCTTGTTGAACTTGCTGTAAAAAAACAGAAACTTTAGCGCTCACGAGAACTGCTGTAATTTTTATTTGGAGAGTGCTATTTAGTTAATTATTTTTGAATATGGTTAATAGATAAATTCCTCACGTCCAGCAATTTATTTTATAATTTTAGGGGTTCCAGATCTTGCGCTAGCTACAGATTACTACAGATTGTTCTGTTTTTGACAGATTCTGTTTTTCGTGTATTGTTTGCTTATTTTGATGAATCTATGGTTAATAAAATAGTTTATAAACCATAGAGAAGTTGGAATAAAGTAGGTATAACACCCATATAAATAAAGAATGAGTTCATTACAGTAACTTTAAGTGGTCTTTTGTTTTCTTTCGCTAACGGAGCTCACGAGATTTTCTACTTTAAGTTTTGTGTTGTGAAGTTTTCAAGTTTTGGGTAAAGATTTGGTAGATTATGGAATAAGGAGTGGCAAGAGCCTAAGATTGGGGATGCCCATGGCACCCCCAAGATAATCTAAGGACACCTAAATGCCAAAGCTTGGGGATGCCCCGGAAGGCATCCCCTCTTTTGTCTACTTCTATCGGTAACTTTACTTGGAGCTATATTTTTATTCACCACATGATATGTGTTTTGCTTGGAGCGTCTATTATGATTTGAGTCTATGCTTGTTAGTCTACCACAATCATCCTTGCTGTACACACCTTTTGAGAGAGCCATACATAATTTTGAATTTGATAGAATACTCTATGTGCTTCACTTATATGTTTTGAGTTATATAATTTTGCTCTAGTGCTTCACTTATATCTTTTAGAGCACGGTGGTGGATTTGTTTTATAGAAACTATTGATATCTCATGCTTCACGTATATCTTGTAGAGCACGGTGGTGGATTTGTTTTATAGAAACTATTGATATCTCATGCTTCACGTATATCTTTTAGAGCACGGTGGTGGATTTGTTTTATAGAAACTATTGATCTCTCATGTTTCACTTAGATTATTTTGAGAGTCTTAATAGCATGGTAATTTGCTTAATAATAATATGCTTGGTATTCAAGATTTGTAAAACTTTCTTTGGAGTGCGTTCAATACTAAGAAAAAAATTGATGCTTGAAAATTGTTTTGAGATATGAGGATGGTGATATTAGAGTCATGCTAGTTGAGTAGTTGTGAATTTGAGAAATGCTTTTGTCAAAGTTTGTGATTCCCGTAGCATGCACGTATGGTGAACCGTTATGTGATGAAGTCGGAGCATGATTTATTTATTGATTGTCTTCCTTATGAGTGGCGGTCAGGGACGAGCGATGGTCTTTTCCTACCAATCTATCCCCCTAGGAGCATGCGCGTAATACTTTGCTTTGATAACTTCTAGATTTTTGCAATAAGTATATGAGTTCTTTATGACTGATGTTGAGTCCATGGATTATACGCACTTTCCTTCCTTCCACCATTGCTAGCCTCTCTAATACCGCACACTTTTCTCGGGTATCATACACCCACCAAATACCTTCCTCAAAACAGCCACCATACCTACCTATCATGGCATTTCCATAGCCATTCTGAGATATATTGCCATGCAACTTTCCACCGTTCCGTTCATTATGACACGCTCCATCTTTGTCATATTGCTAGCATGATCATGTAGTTGACATCGTATTTGTGGCAAAGCCACCGTTCATAATTATTTCATACATGTCACTCTTGATTCATTGCATATGCCAGTACACCGCCGGAGGCATTCATATAGAGTCATATTTTGTTCTAAGTATTGAGTTGTAATTGTTGAGTTGTAAGAAAATAAAAAGTGTGATGATCATCATTTTTAGAGCATTGTCCCAAGTGAGGAAAGGATGATGGAGACTATGATTCCCCCACAAGTCGGGATGAGACTCCGGACGAAAAATAAAAAAGAGAGAAAAAGAGGTCATAAAAAAGAGAGAGAGAAGGCCCAAAAATGAGAGAAAAAGAGAGAAGGGATATTGTTACTATCCTTTTACCACACTTGTGCTTCAAAGTAGCACCATGATCTTCATGCTAGAGAGTCTCTCATTCTGTCACTTTCATATACTAGTGGGAATTTTTCATTATAGAACTTGGCTTGTATATTCCAATGATGGGCTTCCTCAAAATGCCCTAGGTCTTCGTGAGCAAGCGAGTTGGATGCACACCCACTTAGTTTCTTTTGTTGGCTATCATATACTTATAGCTCTAGTGCATCCGTTGCATGGCAATCCCTACTCACTCACATTGATATCTATTGATGGGCATCTCCATAGCCCGTTGATATGCCTAGTTGATGTGAGACTAATCTTCTCCCTTTTTGTCTTCTCCACAACCACCATTCTATTCCACATATAGTGCTATATCCATGGCTCACGCTCATGTATTGCGTGAAGATCGAAAAAGTTTTGAAAATGTGAAAAGTATGAAACAATTGCTTGGCTTGTCATCGGGGTTGTGCATGATTTAAATACTTTGTGTGGTGAAGATAGAGCATAGCCAGACTATATGATTTTGTAGGGATAGCTTTCTTTGGCCATGTTATTTTGAGAAGACATAATTGCTTTGTTAGTATGCTTGAAGTATTATTACTTTTATGTCAACATGAACTTTTGTCTTGAATCTTTTGAATCTGAATATTCATACCACAATTAAGAAGATTTACATTGAAATTATGCCAAGTAGCACCCCGCATCAAAAATTCTGTTTTTATCATTTACCTACTTGAGGACGAGCAGGAATTAATCTTGGGGATGCTTGATACGTCTCCAATGTATCTACAATTTTTGATTGCTCCATGCTATATTATCTACTGTTTAGGACATTATTGGGCTTTATTATCCACTTTTATATTATTTTTGGGACTAACCTACTAACCGGAGGCCCAGCCCAGAATTGTTGTTTTTTGCCTCTTTGAGGGTTTCGAAGAAAAGGAATATCAAACTGAGTCCAAACGGAATGAAACCTTCGGGAACATGATTTTCTCATCGAATACAACTCAGGAGACTTGGACCCTACGTCAAGCCAATTAACAGGAGGCCACGAGGTAGGGGGGCGTGCCTGCACCCCTCCCCCCCTAGGCGCGCCATCCACCCTCGTGGGCCCCCTGTTGCTCCACCGACGTACTTCTTCCTCCTATATATATCTACGTACCCCCAAACGATCAGATACGGAGCCAAAAACCTAATTCCACCGCCGCAACTTTCTGTATCCACAAGATCCCATCTTGGGGCCTGTTCCGAAGCTCCGCCGGAGGGGGCATCGATCACGAAGGGCTTCTACTGTCGGTGTTCTGGGAACGGGGGTCCCCAGACTTGCCTGCCTGTGGCCTGCGGCGTGGCTCAAAAGGGGGCCCAGCACGGCCCATCTTCATCAACACATACCCAAGACCCTTGCGAGGGGCCAAGCCTCGCGAGGCGGACGACACGGAGCTTCCTCAGGCACGGCCTCATCAGGCTGGCTCGCGAGGAGGCGGAGAGATCAAGGCGGGGTACCTCATGAGGTGCCCGTGACGCAAGCCATGACGACCAAAGGCGCCAGGCGGGCGCCAGCCCGCGCAGTGTCCTCCTTTCCTCTTTGGTGCAAAGGGAGCAAGCGCAGCCGCGGAGTACCGAGGCATCAGGCAAAGGTTGCCACTTCGGTGCAACAAGACCAAGACAAGAAGGACTGCAAGACGGAGGTCATTGTGGAGCCCAAGACGGCGTCACCACCAGAGCTTTGTGCAGGCGCAGACTAGTTTTGTCAGGATAGCTAGTACTAGTTGTCCCCCTTCAAATTAGCCCGCCATTGTTGGCTCCCTTCCCGCTCGATATTTGGGAAGAGGACCAGGGCCTCTATAAATAGGACTAGCCATGATAGTAGGAGGGGAAAAAAGATCAGAGAGAGGGGGATCGAGATCCGAGAGAGAGAGAGAGAAGGGTGACTGAACTCCCCCTAGCAGTTCGTCCCCCCCAGCCAAGAACAGACCCTCGTGAGGCTGTTCTTCCTTGTATTGTTCATCATCATCAGCCCAAGAGGCAATCCACCACACCACACACTAGAGTAGGGTATTACACCACAATGGTGGCCCGAACCAGTATAAACCCTGTGTCCCTTGTGTCGTTCTTCCCATAGCTTAGATCTTAGCTAGGCGGAGGGGTGCAGGTAGGTAGGAGGCGAAATCTCCACGCGCACCCCAGTGTTCGAACCTCAAGGGTCTACTGGAACCCGAAATCCAACATTTGGCGCGCCAGGTAGGGGTGCGCCAGAATCCACCTTCTACCGCTTCGCGCCCCGTCGCGTCATCATCGCCATGTCCGTCGACCAGGTGGGCAACCCAGATCCATGGGCGGCGTGGCCCGCCCGCGTAGAGCCGCTCCCCTCGGGCGACCCCGTGCCCCAGGCAGCTCGCGGTCCGCAGGGTGCTACGGGCCGCGGGCGACGCGGACAGGCTTCGACAGCTCTCACACTGCGGTAGGCGCGGTCGGCAGCAAGGGCCTCCAATCACGCCGCGACCAGGACGCCGTACACCCGCCGGGAGCAGGCGAACTCGAGAGCCGCGCTCACGGTGGCCCGAGAGCTGCTGCAGTGCAGGCTGCTGGAGGGCGGCCGCGATGTGCTACTGGAGCGGGTGGCAGAGCTCCTGGGCTTCGCCGCCTCGGGGGCTCACCCCTTCTGCACCCAGCTCCCATCTCAAGCCCAGGGCAGCCCGCGCGGGGGCTCCGTGCGCGCCCGCGAGCTCCAGGGCTACTCCAATGCCAGCGAAGCTATCAATGCTGGACCGGCGGCGGCGCTGCCCCCGCTCCCAGTCCGCGAAGAAGGAGGGAGCGACGCGACCCACGGCCCCAGTGGACAGCCGCGCTACCACCCCACGGTGGGCGCGTCAAGCAGAGCTGCGTGGCTCGCGGAGCACCACGGCATGGCCTTCGGGATGACGGCACCAGAAGAATATGTGTCCCTCATGATGGACCAAGGACACCCTTACAAGGGCGAACAAGGCTCGCCCCTCAGCCCAATCTGGGGGGACGAGGCGCCAGAAGCTGGGCCCTTCCAAGAGTCCCGGGACGGCCCCACTGGGCACGCTGGAGGCAACGATTATCGGGTACTGCTAATTCTTTAGGAGCAGGCATACACTAACCATGGACCGCAGGAGGTGCAGGTCGCCACAACGAGCAGCTGCCCCGCTCCCACAGTCTCCTACCCCTCGGGAGGAGGGCGCAGGGGGCTGCCGGAGAGGGGCCGAGATCCGACATCACCACCGCGGCGTTCGGAGCAAGGTGTTCTCAGGAGGTAGGCCCTCCGCTGGGGAGGTGCCTCAGGGCCTGCCCCTGGCGGAGGACCCGTGGTCATCGGGGGAACCGCTGGCGACCGCTCTACCCCATCGGCGGCGTCCTGGTTTCCGGTCGTCGTTGATGGCACTAGAGTGTGGCGCAAGGCGGGGCCCTCGTCTGGCGATATGAAGCAAGGCCGGTACCTGTGAAGAAGGCCTAGTGCCTGTGAAGCTCGCCGCCCCGTGACACTCTCACGTAATAATGAGTGGGGATGTACACGCCCCGGAGTCTCAGGGGTGCCGGCCTCAGGCCCTGGGGCTCCCTCCCATGCCAAGTGGCAGCACTTAGCTCCGCGCTGGTGAGAAGACGTCCAAGACTAGATTAGGTGTCGGACGCGACCTTTTGTCTGCTTTCTTTGCTTTTCCCTTTGGTTGTCGCTTTCCCCCGCTGGATTCAAGTTGGATTCGAATTTGAGATTTGCGTGTGTTCGGGGAAGGGGTGCTTAGTCTCTTTCAAGCGATTTCTCGCGTTTTGGTTACCACTTCGCCTCAGCTGCCTCCCCTCGTGAGCCCCTCGCGAGCCGGGTCAGGCCTAGCTTGCGCGCAGCCCAGACTGCCGCCGCCGCGTCCTCTCAGGAGGGTGTTTTACTGCAGATCCTACAGATTCAATCAGGGAACACTCAGGACACCACAGCCTCCCATGGGCTACCTCAAGGCTAGCACGGGACAAAGGTAAACTAGCCGACCAGCGCGTCGCTTAAGCCAACCACTTGGCGCGGGCGCATGGGCAATGTAGCGTCTACTAATACGATGAACACAAGCTTTACATAAGGGGCTCCCCCACCAAAATTCTCTCACCGCCATCAGGCCAAAACCTAAGTTCTATTCATGCAGGGTAAGGAAGTAGGAACGGTGCACAATCAGTCGGATAAATCCCCCAATGCATCCTCAGGAGCACCACCCGAGCCGTTGCTGGCATCGCTGAACTCGCCATCGCTGTCCGCGTCGCCGCCAGTCGCATCAGGGCCGTTCACCACACCGCCCTCGTCGGCAGCCACGATCACGCTGTCGTTATCTAAAGCGAAGGCCCTGATAAGAGCATCCACATTGTCTTCCACCCAGTGCGCCAGATCATCTCGGACGGCCTGGGGGACTGGGGCGATGGCGGCGTCGAAATTGAAGTGGGGATCCATGTTCTGGAGATGGCTGAAGACGCGAGAAAAGGCGCGCCTGAGCAGGGCGCGGCTCCTCTCCTCCACCAACCTGTCAGCCCTGACCGACCGCGCCTCCAGCTGCGTCACCACGTCAGTGAAGAACTGAAGATTGCCGGCGTAGTTGACTGCGTGCGGCTCGCCAACAGCCGCCTCGCAGATGTTGCCCAAGGCTGCGTTGGCTCTCTCCCGGAGTGTGGTGAGCATGGGGCCGTGCTCATGCTCCAGGATCCGCCGCTGACGTATCTCGTCCGCATTCTGGCGCGCAACAACCTCAGCCTCCTCCACCCGCTGGTGGAGAAGGAGCGCCTCGGCCTGGGAGGTGGTTAACTCACCTTGCGCCACCTCAAGGGCGGCCCGGAGAGCATCGGCCCGCCGCGTCACCTCCTCTAGCTTGGCCCTCAAGGCAGCAGTCCTACCTTCAGCCTCGGCCCGGATCAACCCCAGCTTCTCTTCAAACTCGTGCTCGAGGTTCAACTGCGCCATCGCCACCCGACGTCCGACCTCCTCCAGGACACGGGCTTCCTGTGCAGCGACATCATCCTCCGCCTGCGTCACCAAGTGCTCCCTCGTCTCCAGACGCTTGTACTCGCGGGTACGTTCGGCGGCTTCCAGCGTCAGCGCCTCCTCACGCTTCTGGAGCTCGGCTGAGTCGCAAGAGGCCACCTTCATCGACGCGAGGGCTGCCTCGCGTAGCTCCACCTGCTCCTCCAGTGAGTGGCACCAGGCCAGGAGCTCCCGAGCCCGCTCCTCCGCCGCCGTTCGCCGCCGGTCAGCTTCCCAGGCCTCCTCGGCGGCCCGAGATCGGGCCTCCCGAGAGGCCACCAGCGACGCCTTGGCCTCTGCGTCGTCAAGATCGCACTGACGGCGCGCAAGGGCGATGGCACCCTCCAGCTCGCGCCTCTCTACAGCCAGGCGCTGGCCCTCGGCCTCAAGGCGCGCGTCTTCATCAGCAAGCTCCTCACCAAGCAGGCTTACCGCGTCAGCCGCCCTTTGAACGAATCCTTGGCGGAGAGCGCGACGCTCCCGAGTGCGCTCGAGCACGTCTTCCACACCATCATCTGCCCCAAGCAAGCGCCGGGGCCATGAATCAGCACTCCCCCTCTGGGCAGGGGGCTGGGGGCTGGCACCCTCGCGATGGCCGGGCACGCCACACCAGAAGCCAGGCCTGGAGCCAGCCCGTCCCCAGTTGAAGAGCGCAGGGAGCGCCTCAGCCAGTCGTAGTCCATGACCAGGCGAGAAGCCCACGGTAGGCTGGCTATGCCACGAGAAGGCCCGCGAAGGAGGATCGCGAGGTGCGTAGAGCCACGATGCACCTCGGGACGGTTCGCCTCTCCGATCACCCTCACCACAAGGGCTCTGCTGCTAAGAGCGCTTGAGGACGGTGGAGGGGGTGAAGCCAAGGGGTACAGCACCTCAGCCGTCTCCGCGAGCTCGGCTGGAAGGGGCCTGCGGAGCAAGGGTCAGTAAAAGCAACAGAAGGATTGGGAGCTGGGAAAGGAGAAGGCTTACTCATCAGTGGCGAAGTACTTCCTACGCTTCAGCAGGCGACAAGGGTAATCGTCGCCCAGGGCCTCCCTTCTCTTCCGGAGGGCCTCAAAGTCCATGCGGAAGCGGCCCAAGAGTTGGGCGCAGGGATCAACCTGCGACGAAGATGGAGCGTCAAGGCGATCTGCGTCAGAGGCGCCCGCCTGATGCGCGCTGCCAATCGCCTCGCCAAGAGAAGCAGCTGGAGCCTCAGGGGCCTCATTCACAGGCACTGAGGGCAGCTGCTTCCCACCCTTAGCCTCAGCGGCAAGGGCCCCAAGAGCTTCTCCCTCATGAGCATCGCCCTGTGCTGTCACCCCACCGGGAGCCCCCTCGGCCTCTGGCGCCTCATGCCTCCCTACTCTGCCGCTTGAGGAAGAGTCGCCGTGGCCGACTGGAAGGGCAATCACCATCACTGGGTTCTCGCGAGGTCCCTGGAGGCCGGCGGGGCGCGACCCCCACTCATCAAAGATAGGCATCTGCTTCACAAAATCGCCCCTGCTTTGGCAGAGGTACGGCAAGGCCCCTCCCTGCTGGATGCTGCCGGGGTTGGGGTCCCCAGTCAGGGTCAAGAGCACCGTCATCGGCGCTTCAGGCATCAGGTCCTCTTCCTGGAGCCTCATACGATCATCACACCCACTGAAGGCCCACATTCGGCGGGAGTGGCGTTGGAGAGGAGCAACGCGGCGTAGAAGAAACTCCTTCACCACCTTAGGCGTTGTCATGCCAAGCAACCTCAAGAACGCGAAGCGGTGCCAGACGAAGACGAGCCGGGGGCTCTCAAGCGTCTCCTGGCCCCAGCCCGAATTGGGGACAGCAGGCGAAGTTGGCTCCGATAGCAGGGGTTGGGCACCCCTGCATCCACATACAGCCACCGCTAGCGGAACCCAGCCGCGGGCGGAGGGAGCTTGAAGTCAATCCCAGAGGCCGCTGTCTCAGACGCGGCAACAAAGCTCACGCACGCCCAGCATTGGGTAGGGTCAACAAGGCGCAGCGAGAAGAAGTGGCGCAGCAAGGCAACCGAAGGAAGGATGCCCATCATAGCCTCGCAAACAAAGGCGAAGACCGAAAGGAGGGTGATGGATTCAGGACCCAGATGCATCATGTGGATCTGGTAGTGGGAAAGCACGACATTGAAGAAATCAGAAAAGGGAGGAACCAGACCCGCCCATAGGGCGTCGGCGAAATACGGGACCTTGGTGACTATCCTGTCGATGGAGAAGTGGGATGCGGGCCAGGCCGTCGTCCTCCCGCATTCGTTGAAGATAGTGGCCAGAGCCGAGCTGACCTTGCCCAAGCCCTCAGCGGGGGCCGCCAACGGCGGCGGGCAAGGCGGAGGCATGGGTTTCTTCCCTCTTCCCTTCTTCGTCGGAGCCATGGCGATGGGAAAGGGGGGGGGAGTTCGAGATCGGGTTGAAAACAGAAGCTGGAGTTCGAGGGAGGAAGGACAGAGTGCACTCGAGCGACAGAAAGGGGAGCGGCTGTGTACAACTACGAGTCCGCCTAGCATGGCGCAAAATAAGGGGGGCGTGGGGGAACAGTGTCGCCCACGTCCAATCAACCGCCACGCGGCGCCCAAGGCTGCAGGCTGTTAGGGCCTGCGGCGCTTCGCCCCTGCCCTTCCACCTCCCTACACGGCCAAGTCCGGGCGCGCCTTGGGCCCGGGGGCTACTGTCGGCGTTCTGGGAACGGGGGTCCCAAGACTTGCCTGCCTGCGGCCTGCGGCGTGGCTCAAAAGGGGGCCCAGCACGGCCCATCTTCATCAACACAGACCCAAGACCCTCGCGAGGGGCCAAGCCTCACGGGGCGGACGACACGGAGCTTCCTCAAGCACGGCCTCATCAGGCTGGCTCGCGAGGAGGCGGAGAGATCAAGGCGGGGTACCTCATGAGGTGCCCGTGACGCAAGCCATGACGACCAAAGGCGCCAGGCGGGCGCCAGCCCACGCAGTGTCCTCCTTTCCTCTTTGGTGCAAAGGGAGCAAGCGCAGCCGCGGAGTACCGAGGCATCAGGCAAAGGTTGCCATTTCGGTGCAACAAGACCAAGACCAGAAGGACTGCAAGACGGAGGTCATTGTGGAGCCCAAGACGGCGTCACCACCAGAGCTTTGTGCAGACGAAGACTACTTTTGCCAGGATAGCTAGTACTAGTTGTCCCCCTTCAAATTAGCCCGCCATTGTTGGCTCCCTTCCCGCTCGATATTTGGGAAGAGGACCAGGGCCTCTATAAATAGGACTAGCCACCATAGTAGGAGGGGAAAAAAGATCAGAGAGAGGGGGATCGAGATCCGAGAGAGAGAGAGAGAGAAGGGTGACTGAACTCCCCCTAGCAGTTCGTCCCCCCATCCAAGAACAGGCCCTCATGAGGCTGTTCTTCCTTGTATTGTTCATCATCATCAGCCCAAGAGGCAATCCACCACACCACACACTAGAGTAGGGTATTACACCACAATGGTGGCCCGAACCAGTATAAACCCTGTGTCCCTTGTGTCGTTCTTCCCATAGCTTAGATCTTAGCGAGGCAGAGGGGTGCAGGTAGGTAGGAGGCGAAATCTCCACGCGCACCCCAGTGTTCGAACCTCAAGGGTCTGCCGGAACCCGAAATCCGACATCTACATCATCATCCAAGCCCTTCCAATTAAGTGTGAGTAGTTTACTTCAGACCTACGGGTCCATAGTTAGTAGCTATATGGCTTCTTCTCTCTTTTTGGATCTCAATACAATGTTCTCCCCCTCTCTCGTGGAGATCTATTCGATGTAATCTTCGTTTTGCGGTGTGTTTGTTGAGACCGATGAATTGTGGGTTTATGATCAAGTCTATCTATGAATAATATTTGAATCTTCTCTGAATTCTTTTATGTATGATTGGTTATTTTTGCAAGTCTCTTTGAATTGTCAGTTTGGTTTTGGCCTACTAGATTGGTTTTTCTTGCCATGGGAGAACTGCTTAGCTTTGGGTTTGATCTTGTGATGTCCTTTCCTAGTGACAGAAGGGGCAGCAAGGCACGTATTGTATCATTGCCATCGAGGATAACAAGATGGGTTTTTTATCATATTGCATGAAACTATCCCTCTACATCATGTCATCTTGCTTAAGGCGTTACTCTGTTTTTAACTTAATACTCTAGATGCATGCTGGATAGCGGTCGATGAGTGGAGTAATAGTAGTAGATGCAGGCAGGAGTCGGTCTACTTGTCTCGGACATGATGCCTATATACATGATCATACCTAGATATTCTCATAACTATGCTCAATTCTGTCGATTGCTCAACAGTAATTTGTTCACCCACCGTAGAATACTTATGCTCTTGAGAGAAGCCACTAGTGAAACCTATGACCCTCGGGTCTCTTTCTCATCATATCAATCTCCATCACTTTATTATTGCTTTCCTTTTTACTTTGCCTTTTACTTTTCACTTTGCATCTCTATCAGATCTCACTTTCGTAAGTGACCGTGAAGGGATTGACAACCCCTAAGTACGTTGGTTGCGTTGAGCTATTGTTTTTGTGTAGGTATGAGGGACTCGTGTGTAGCCTCCTACTGGATTGATACCTTGGTTCTCAAAAACTGAGGGAAATACTTACGCTACTTTGCTGCATCATCCTCTCCTCTTAGGGGAAATCCAAAGCAGTGCTCAGGAGGTAGCATGAGTCCCCTGCCAAAGAGAGGGTTTTTAATGAGTTTAGCACATCGCCTAAAGGTGAGTGCCAGAAGATATCCACATAAATGAATTCGACGACCGGTGCCTGGTAAGGCTCGTCGGACGTGGATACATGAAGTTCAGAACCAGTGACCGGAGATGAGTCTGGGGGTCCGACGACGCAGACCTCGCTCGAAGTTGGGTCTGTGTGCAGCTCCAACGCTGTTGAGTCTGCGGTTTCCGTGGCGGGGTTAAGCTTCCCATCTTCGGATGGCGCAAGCTGCTTTGAATCTAGGGCCAGAGCGCTTACAGGCGCAATCTCCTGTGCATGGTCCGATGACAGATTTAGGTCTGTTCATCATGGTGGCAGGGAGTGGCTGTCGTCGGCTCAAATTCATCGAAGATCAAGTCTCCGCAGATATCAGCGATGTAGTTCAAGCTTCCAAACCTGACCTGACGGCCAGGGGCGTAGCTGTCGATCTGCTCTAGATGGCCAAGCGAGTTGGCCCGCAGTGCGAAGCCGCCGAATACAAAGATCTGGCCAGGGAGAAAGACATCCCCCTGGCAGCATTGTTGTAGATGATGGATGGGGCCATCGAACCTTCTGACGACTGCACAACGGAACTCTCAATGAAAGCACCAATGTCGGTGTCAAAATCGGTGGATCTTGGGTAGGGTGTCTCGAACTATGCGTCTAAGGTTGATGGTAATAGGAGACAGGGGACATGATGTTTACCCACGTTCAGGCCCTCTGGATGGAGGTAAAACCCTACGTCCTGCTTGATTAATATCGATGAGTATAGGGGTTACAAGAGTTGATATACCACGAGACCGTAATGGCTAAAACCCTAGAAGTCTAGCCTATGTGATTATGATCGTCCCTATGGACTAAACCCGCCGGTTTATATAGACATCGGAGGGGACTAGGGTTGTACAAAGTCGGTTACAGAGAAAGGAATCTTCATATACGAACGCCAAGCTTGCCATCCACGCCAAGGAGAATCCCATCCGGACACGGGTGAGAGTCTTCGGTCTTGTATCTTCATAGCCCATCAGTCCGACCCATGTCCAACAGGCCGGACGCCTGAGGACCCCTTAGTCCAGGACTCCCTCAACAAGCTTCAAGAGGAGATTGATGCATTTGAAGAAGCTCCCAAGGCCTTAGTCAAGTGGGTTCCCAAGACTACATCAAGTTCTACATCATCAAGTATGGCTACAACTCCAAGGATTCCCATCAAGATGATGTGGATCCCGAAGAAGAAGAACTAGAGAGTTCTTGAGGGTGACTCCGCCAACATATTTCACTCATATCATTTTGGCAAGAACAAGTGCAAACAACTTCCACATCTTGCACTAGTTCAAGGAGTCACAAACCCTCTTGTTGGTAAGACAAGGGACAAGGTAACCTAATTCTTTCATGGACATCATCTTGTATATGGATATCCTTGTTTGTTCCTTGTGGGACTAACCCATGTAGGTATTGAAAGTGCAACTCACTCCAACGGATTGCTCCAAATGATCTACATCAACATTGAGCATCTACATCTTCAACATCTACATGAAGTCATCATCGACAAAACCCAAGGTTGTTCACCCCTCTTAGGGGGGATATCACATCTAGGGGGAGCTTTATTCTAAGAATTGATCTAAAGCAACTCTAATGGTGTGAACACAACAATGCTTTATGTAAAAGTGGTAACCCCACTTGTGCTTAAACAATGAGTATGACCTACCGATCAAATGTTCTCATTTGACTCCTCAGTCAATATACTCATATATAGATGACCTAGTCATCACCAATTGCTTGATAGATGCTAGAGTTTTTGTGCATGCTTTGCCACATATTCCATTTGCCATCTTCTTGTGTGAGCATGTTGATTGCATACTTTCCTCATTCGAGGACATCCATTTGTTGCTTTGATTGTTTGGTCTTTTTCTTTTGCCAAATGGATGGACAAGAATGCCTAAGAACTTCCTCTAGCTATCTATGAATTTCTCGTCTCAAACTCTATTCATGCTACATAACAAAGTTTGATCAAGTCAGATTCAAACCCTCTGGGTGAGGAGTACTCGGAGCCACCAATTTGTCATAGACTTAAACTTCCAAAACCTCTTTGTGTATTTCAGTCTGATCGATTCATCCCTTTTGGTCATACTGAGTTCATTAAGTTGATCTAGGTTTTTCAATCTTGGTGCAACTGATTTGAACAATTCGGTCACACCGAGTTGTAGTAGCCGCTTGCGATTCTTCATCTCGGTGCCACCGAGTCGTTCCACTCGGTCACACCAACAGGGTCAGGATATATATACACACGGGCCAAATTTTTGGAAATTCCTATGAAACCTTTTCGCTCGCGCATGTCCTGCTCCGCCGACTCGGGTCTCCAGATCATCTCCTCATCGCCGGCGACCTCCCGCCGCTGGTCTCCACCGCCGTCAACGGGAATCTTCACCGTGGTTGCCGCCGTAGCGAACTCATCGCCAAGTTAGGGTATGGGTTCGATTCTTTGTGCAATCTTTACCTCCGATTCTTAGCACAGAGTCAATGCCATGATTCTTACCACGTATGAGATCATTCTATCCAACAAAAACTTCCTTTATATTAGTTTTGATTCGAAAATTTAGGGTTAGGTTTCCGCCGAACTCATCTCGGACCGACCGAGTTGTAGAAATCGGTCTCGCCAATTTGGCTTAGGCCATTGCACTTGTAGCTTTCGGTCTGACCGAAACTTGAAAATCAGTGTGACCGAGTTCGACTCTCAGTGAAACCCTAGCAATCTCGGATTCACCGAACTGTGTCTCGGTCTGACCGAATTCGCTAGTTCAGACTCCAATATTGCTTCGGTGGCACCGAGTTTAACAAATCGGTAGCTCCGAAATGCTTTCTATGGAAAACTAAAACTAAGTTTTTGACTCAATTGTTTTGCAAAACCTCTGTACTTTGTGATGATCATCCACTCTATCTCAACTACATCTATTCACAGGGTCAGCTTTCAGATTGCAGTGTCAGAAAATGTCTGATCAGAGTGACAGCCAGAACAAGTCCAAGGAGCAAGTTAACATGAGTGAGGGCACTAGTCCCTCTAACAGCTATGATGATGGGAGCAAAAGTACTCCTAGCAACCTGCCTAAGGCTGTCACTAGGCAGAGGAAGAAGAGAAACTCAGACTCTGAAGATGAAGACTATGTTTCTGCTGAGGAGGAGGTCAGGTCCAAGAAGAAAGTGGTCAAGAAGGAATTTGGACAACAGCTTCAACCAAACCTGGTATGCACAAGAAGCCTCCTGCCAAGAGAGTGCCTATGTCAAAGGCCAGAGCCGCAACTCTTGAAGCCTCCAAATCAACTGAAGAAGAGGCTGCTGGTGAGGGCAAGAAGAGGAAGGAAAGGGCCAAGAAGACTATGGCAAGAGTCATTGGCAAGCCCTCAATGATGATCCAATCAGACGAGGAAGAGGAAGAAGAGGATGCTGAACCAGCATCAAAGACTCAAAAGCTGATGGGGGATGCCATCAAGTCTGAGGCTGCTTCATCAAAGCCCAAGACTGCCCCCAAAGCTACTGCTCCAGCCACCAAGTCTGCACCAAAGAGAAGCACAAGAAATATACCAGCTGCTTAGAAGAATAAGGCCCCAATGCCTAAAATTGAAGAAGAAGAAGAAGAAGAAGAAGAAGAAGAAGAAGATGGAGCCCAAGTGCTCAGAAAGTTAAAGCCCAAGATCCTTGATCATGATGACAATCACCCAGTGGCTGAAAACATGAAGGAGAGAAAGGATGCATGTCTCAGTTTGTGGAGACAATCAGACCCTTATGCTATGAGGAGAAGGACTGCTGTGGACTACAAATTTCACACCAAGGAACAACATGACTTCTATGAGACCGTGCTCCAGGACAAGAAGCCCATTGTATGTGACATGAAGTGGGTTGACTGGAAGTACATCGACAACAATGAAGACCACTTCCCTGGAGTTCATGAGAGCTTCAAGATGAATGGAGTTTATGCCTTTGTGGGTCAAAAATTGACCAAGTGGAATGATGAGCTCATTATGCAGTTTTATTCAATAGCTTACTTCTACCCAGATGAAAGGATTTTTGGATGTCTGAAGGTACAAGGTACCAATGAACAGTTGCTGAGTGGGCCAAGCTGATCAATGCCCCTAAAGAGCACGAGGATGACACTGGTGTGTATGCCAAGCAAAGGAAGGGACACAACTCCATAACACATATGTACAAGGAGATTCCAGATGCAGCTTTGGAACATCACAAGTTTGGCTCTGTCTATTTTCTTCTGTCAAGGTTCCCCACAATCAATACCATCCTTAGGCACACATTGTTGTCCAGGTCTGGTGATCATGGAATGATAAGAGGACATTCCATAAATTTGCTGCATATGTTTGATGTGCCATAAAAGTTCAAGGTGATGACACTGATTGTAGAGACAATCAAGAGGACAACTGATGACCAGAAGAGAACATGTGGGTATGCTCCACACATTCAAATGCTCATCAACTCCAAGATGGGCAAAGGCACATACCTGTTGGACAAAGAGCATCTTCCCTTGAGGCCTGACTTTGAGGACAACACAGTTGTCATGGATGCTGCAAATCCCACTTCAGTAGAGGCTTAAGAGAAGAGAGCAAAAGCAAAAGAAGAGAAGGCAACCAAGATGCCAAGTGCTGAAGATGCTTCCCAAGTTTTTCTCAAGTCAAAACAAGACCAACTTGGCTATCTTATTCAAGCCACTTTGAGGATTGAGAAAGGTTTGGCCAACCTGACTCAGAATCAAGAGAGTCTTGAGAGAATCTTTGAGACCAAACTTCATGACTTGGATGTCAAGGTGACTGAGATTCAGACTTCTATGGAGAAGATCCAAGAAGATCTCAAGGATAGGAGTGACAAGAACACTACTGATGCATATCAAAGGGTGACCAGAAGGCAGAGGTCTGCAGTAGTGCCAGTGACAGACACTAGAGCTACAACTTCAGCACTTGCATCCACCGCTTCAGTTACCCCTCCAGTGGCAACTCCACCAGCTCCTACTACCTCTACAGATGCATTTGTTGCAGAAATCCTCTCCATGCCACCTCCCGAAGATCAAGCTTAGAGAGCCTCATACCACTATGCATTTTCAAGCTTTTTGGTAACTTGTTGCCAAAGGGGGAGAAAGTGTATAGATCATAGGTTTAGAGAGAGAGAGAGAGAGCTTTCCTTCTTTTTGCTATCTCTTTTGCTACTTATTTGTTTGCTTTCTTGGATAATACTTTATGGTTGTGTGTGTGAGATACTTGTATGGTCATGTGTTTGATCATATCATACTTTAATGTATGTGCTTGGATGATGATATTATCTATCTCTCATGTATGATTATTCACTTTGTCTTGGTGATGAGTGCATATTTCATATTCTATCATTTTGAGCGCTCCACCAAGATGTATGTGACATGGAAGAGTAACCCATGATCCTAATCGATTGTGCATTTGCATTCAAAAGAAAATTTTAAATAATGAACAAATTTAGGGGGAGCTCTTGCTTATCACATACTTATCAAAGCGACGATGTATTTCATTCTTATTATCATTTGTAGAAGCTTTGATCTATATATTGTCATCAATTACCAAAAAGGGGGAGATTGAAAGTGCAACTAATCCCTCGATGGTTTTGGTAATTATTAACAACATATAGCTCATTGAACTAATATCCATTCAAGATAATCTTCTCAGTAAGTTCAATGATTGGCATGGCATGGACTAGAGATGTGGACCCCTCAAAATGCTAAGGACACATATTGGCACAAGCTCAAGACTCTACATTTTCATTTTAGTGATCCAAGATCACATTGAGTCCATAGGAAAAGCCAATACTATTAAAAGGGGATGAGGTGTTGCTTAATGGGTTGCTTGCTCAAAATGCTTAGTGATATGCTCCAAAAGCCCTCAACCACTTTCTCATATCCACATATGTCCCAAACCAAAAGTCAAACTTGGCCCACCGATTTGATCTATCTGGTGCCACCGAGTTCACTTGACATAGCCATAGTCAGAAACCCTAATCAGTTCGGTCTCACCGAGATGGGATTGCAAACTCTCTGTTTCCCTTCGTAATGTTTCGGTCTAACCGGGATGAGCGATCGGTCCCACCTAGTTCGCAATGCAAACTCTCTGTTTCATTTTCGTAACGTTTCGGTCTCACCGAAATGAGCGATCAGTCCCACCGAGTTTGCCTGACCAACTCTCTGTTTGCCTACTATTGAAATCGGTCGCATCGAGTTCATGTGATCGGTCTCACCGAGATTACGTTATTCCCTAACCCTAACACAATCGGTCCCACCGAGTTGATTATGTGGGTCCCACCGAAAAGCCTAACGTTCACATTTTGAACTGAATCGGTCTGACTGAGTTTCACCATTCGGTCCCACCGAGTTTGGTAAATTGTGTGTATCGGTTAGATTTTGTGTGGAGGCTATATATATACTTCTCCACCCTTCCTCCATTCATGGAGAGAGCAATCAAAACGTGCCTACACTTCCACCACTCATTTTCTGAGAGAGAACCACCTACTCTTGTGTTGATACCAAGACATTCCAATCCAACCACAAGAATCTTGATCTCAAGCCTTCCTCAAGTTGCTTTCCACTCAAATCATCTTTCCACCATATCCAAACCTATGACAGAGAGTTGAGTGTTGGGGAGACTATCATTTGAAGCACAATAGCATGGAGTTCATCATCAACACACCATCTATTACCTTTTGGATAGTGGTGTCTCCTAGATTGGTTAGGTGTCACTTGGGAGCCTCCATCAAGATTGTCGAGTTGAACCAAGGAGTTTGTAAGGGCAAGGAGATCGCCTACTTCGTGAAGATCTACCCAAGTGAGGCAAGTCCTTCATGGGCGATGGCCATGGTGGGATAGACAAGGTTGCTTCTTCGTGGACCCTTCGTGGGTGGAGCCCTCTGTGGACTCGCACAACCGTTACCCTTCGTGGGTTGAAGTCTCCATCAACGTGGATGTACAATAGCACCACCTATCGGATCCACGCCAAAAATCTCCATGTCTACATTGCATTTGCTCCCTCTAAACTCCTCCCATTTACCTTCATATGCAATGATTTACATTCAGCTGCTATACTCTTAGAATTGCATGTGTAGGTTGATTGCTTGACTTGTGATAAGTTGCTAAAATCTGCCAAGACTTAAAATTGTGAAAATGCTAGATTTTTATTTGGTCAAGTAGTCTAATCACCCCCTCTAGACATATCTTCGATCCTACACCACCCAATGAGGTTGCCAAGCAAGCGGCTCCGGTGTCGGTGTCCTGATGTGCGAAAAAGGTGGAGCTGGTGGTGTCGGTGCTCATAGAGGCAATAACACACACAACATCATCAGTGAAAAATGCGCGAGTAATCATGGCAGTGGCCTCCGCTGGTCATTGCGGCAGGGCCAGTGACACTTAGCGATCACGACAACATATCAAGATTTGCAACAACTCATCAACTGGTGCATCGGTGTATTTGTAGGCACATTGGCAACGATCACGTGTGACACTCGCTAGCAATGCAAAGATGATTTTTGTCCAGTTCGAGGGCAGTGGCCATCACACAAGGATGCTCGAGGCACCAGTGAAAGAGCCCTGCACTGATGAGCAAGGGGAGCGTTTGTGTTTCTCCACTGACTTCTTGCTCTGGAGCAGAGGCTTCGGCGATAAGGTGGATGATGGCGTGTCTTGTGTCTGTGTATAGTGGCGGAGGACAATTCCGTGTGAATACATGGATGTCCACCTGATGTCATGCCGGTGGTCTACGGTGGGAAGCTGTCCCATTAATCTGCTAGTGTCTTTTGGCCCTGGCATGAACTACCAAAGGAGGCGGCTATCAAACGATCTATCTTTAAGATACCGAGTGGAACACTGCTTCATGTACGGGGTGAAAACTCTTGTCCTGAACTTTTACTAGTCGGGCTTAACAGAAATTGGACTTGCATTGTTACCTTATTGAAAGTGTTGTCTACTTGTTGTTGTACTGGTCTTGTTTTTTGTAGGGGAACTCATGAGCTTTATTAATCAAGGATCCTGAGGTTTACACAACCCGGGGCCTCCAGCAGCCAAACATGGCGACTAAATGCAAGATCTATAGAATTTATACTATAGTATGAGCATCCTCATTGGAATCTCTATATTCATGATGAAAAACAATATATCCAACCTCCTTTCATTGATTATCATAGCGTCCTCTCCCTTGGACCCCTCTACAATCTCCTTCACTACATCCATCCAATCTGATGCAATTACATCATCACCTACATGCAAGACACCAAAGCACATTGCTTCTCTGCACGCAATAGGCTCAACACATTTTAGATCAACCACCCCTTCCAACACAAGAACAAATGCTCCCATGAAGCTTCCGTCTCTCTCCCTGAATATGGCAGTTGTTTCACTACTGCACGTTGATACTTCTCCAACGTATCTACTTTTCCTAACGCTTTCCTCTTGTTTTGGACTCTAATTTGCATGATTTGAATGAAACTAACCCCGGACTGACGATGTTTTCAGCAGAACTACCATGGTGTTGTTTTTGTGTAGAAATAAAAGTTCTCGAAATGGAATGAAACTTTGCGAGGATTTTCTATATAATAAATAAGAATTTCTGGAGCCAAGAACCATCGAAGGGGGGCACTTGGGTGGGCACAACCCACCCAGGCGCCCCCTCCTGGCGCGCCCAGGTGGGTTGGCCCCACCTAGTGGCCCCGTAGACCCTAAAACCGACGCTATAAAATCCTATTTTTCCAGATAAAAACCAGGGAGAAAGAATTATCGCGATCCACGAGACGGAGCCGCCGTCACCTCCTGTTCTTCGTCGGGAGGCCAGATCTAGAGTTTGTTTGGGGCTCTGGAGAGGGTGATCTTCGTCCATCGTCATCAACAACCCTTCTCCATTGCCAATTCCATGATGCTCCCCACCGGGAGTGAGTAATTCCTTCATAGGCTCGCTGGTCGGTGAGGAGTTTGGTGAGATTCATCATGTAATTGAGTTAGTTTTGTTAGGGTCTGATCCCTAGTATCCACTATATTCTAAGATTGATGTTGCTATGACTTTTCCATGCTTAATGCTTGTCACTTTGGGCCCGGGTGCCATGATTTCAGATCTGAACAGTTTATATTATCACCATTATATCCTTGTTCTAGATCCGATCTTGCAAGTTATAGTCACCTACTACGTGTTATGATCTGGCAACCCCGGAGTGACAATAGTCGGGACCACTCCCGGTGATGACCGTTGTTTGAGGAGTTCATGTATTCATTGTGTGTTAATGCTTTGTTCCAGTTCTCTATTAAAAGGAGGCCTTAATATCCCTCAGTTTCCAATAGGACCCCGCTGCCACGGGATAGTAGGACAAAAGATGCCATGCAAGTTCTTTCCATAAGCATGTATGACTATGTACGGAATACATTCCTACATTATATTGATGAACTGGAGCTAGTGTTGTATCGCCCTAGGTTATAACTGTCTCATGATGAATATCACCCAAGAAGTCACCAATCCAATCTTATATTGATCTTGCTAAGTTACTACTGTTGTTGTTACTGTTGCACTTGTTACAAAACTACTTCTATCACTATTACCGTTATTGTTACTGTTGTCACTATTATCAAAACTATCATATTACTTTGCTACTGATCACATTGCTGCAGATAATTAATCTCCAGGTGTGGTTGAATTTACAATTCAGCTGCTAATACCTTCAAATATTCTTTGGCTCCCCTTGTGTTGAATCTATAAATTTGGGTTGAATACTCTACCCTCAAAAACTGTCGTGATCCCCTATACTTGTGGGTTATCAAGACCTTTTTCTGGCGCCGTTGCCGGGGAGCATAGCTATATTTGTTGAGTCACTTGGGATTATTATCAATTTTTCACTATGAAGAATCTGAAGGATGCTAAGACTAAGGTTTATCCCTCTAAGACGAGGGGACGTAAGGAACTACCATCCAGTTGTGCTTTAGATTCACCTTCTGTTATAAGTAAACTTGCAACACCGCCACATGCTATCAATTCTAATATGTTGCAAGTTATTGATGATGCTACTTTTGCTATGGATAATGCTTATGATGATGCTAGTACCTTGCTTGATAATGATGATGTGCCACTTGGTGACTTTCTTGATGAACAAATTTCTAGAGTAATACAACATGATGTTGTTGAATCTGATAATGAGCTTGAAACTGAAACTCCTGAAACACCTGGTAGAACTAGCCTTCCTAGATATGAATTGCCTAAGGTACCGGAAGGTTATGTTATGAATGAGGAGACAACTAGAGATATTCTTGCTTGTAGGGATAGAGATGATGTAGAGAAATTATTATGCAAGTATAAAGAAAAATCTCTAAATGATAGAATGAAATATGATCCTAAGTTTGCTACTTCACCAATCTTTATTGATGATAACAATTATGAATTCTCTGTCGACTCAGAGATAATTACTTTGGTTGAATCTGATCCTTTCCATGGTTATGGAACTGAAACGGTTGTGGCACATATTACTAAGTTGAATGACATAGCCACCCTTTTTACTCATGATGAGAAAACTCGCTATTACTTTATACTCAAATTATTTCCTTTCTCATTAAAGGGTGATGCTAAAGCTTGGTACAATACTCTTACTCCTGGTTGTGTGCGTAGTCCCCAGGGCCCAGGATATGATTTATTACTTCTCTAAAAAATATTTCCCTGCTCATAAGAAACAAGCCGCCTTGCAGGAAATATTTAACTTTGTGCAAATTAAAGAAGAGAGTCTCCCACAAGCTTGGGGGAGGCTTTGCCAATTACTTAATGCTTTGACTGATCATCCTCTTAAGAAAAATGAAATACTTGATATCTTCTGTAATGGACTAACCGGTGCTTCTAAGGATTTCCTAGATAGTTGTGTTGGTTGTGTTTTCATGGAACTGTTGGGCAAGGTGAAGAATTATTGAATGATATATTAAAAAATTATGACGATTGGACTCTTCCTGAACCACCGCCTAACCCACTCCGAAGAAGAGGGGTATATTATATCTCAGTCCTGAAGATATGCAAGAGGCAAAGAAATCTATGAAGGAAAAAAGGTATTAAAGCTGAGGATGTCAAAATTTTACCTCCTATTCAAGAGATACATGGGCTTCCACCACTACCTAAAGTGGTAGAGGTAAATTCTCTAATGAAGTTCAACGAAAATGACAATCCTCACAATATGCACCCTAGCCAATGCCTTTATGGGTTTGAAAACTATATTAGAAAACTAGATCACTTCAATGCAAATGTTATGAAACAATTGAAATACAATTCTGATATGATTGCTTGCTTGAGTGACTTGTTATTTAGAATCTCAAATGATGTTAGAGGTGTTGGAAAGCATGCTTCTATGGTTCAAACTCAGTTAGAACAAGTTGCTAAATCTCAAAGAGAGTTGCTTGATGAAATGAATAATAATAAACATGACTTTGTTGTTAGAGTAGCAACTAGAGGAAGTAAAATGACTCAGGAACCACTTTATCCTTGAGGGACACCCTAAAAGAATTGAACAAGACTCGCAAAGAAATAACACTAGTGCACCTAGTCCTTCTAGAAAGAAAAAGAAGAAGAAAAATGATAGGACTTTGCATGCTTCTAGTGAACCTGAAATAGAAAAACATCCTGATAATGATAATGAAACTTCTATCTCTGATGCTGAAACTCAGTCTGGTAATGAACACTCACCTTCTGATAATGAAAAAGATAATGATGAGGTTCAAGAAGATGCTCAACAATATAATAAAGAACTAGACAATGATGTTGAGATAGAACCACTTGTTGATCATGATAACCCACAACCTAAGAATAAAAGATATGATAAAAGAGACTTTGTGGCTAGAAAACACGGTAAAGAAAGAGAACCGTGGGTTCAAAAACCTAAGCCCTATCCACCTAAGTAAACTAAAAAGAAATATGATGAAGAATTTGAATGCTTTGCTAAAATGCCGAGGCCAGTCTTTTTTCATACTCGCTTGACTCATATCTTGAAAATGCCTCCTTATGCAAAGTACATGAAAGACATCATCACCAATAAGAGAAAATACCGGAAGCTAAAATCGCCACCATGCTTGCTAATTATACTTTTAAAGATGGAGCACCTAAAAGACTTGGAGATCCGGGAATACCAACTATACCTTGCTCTATCAAAAAGAATTATGTGAAAACTGCTTTATGTGAGTTAGGAGTTGGTGTTAGTGTTATGCCTTTCTCTTTATATAAAAGACTTGATTTGAATAAACTCACACCTACTGAAATATCTTTGCAAATGGTTGATAAATCAACTTCCATACATATCGGTATTTGTGAGGATGTGCCCATTGTTGTTGCTAATGTTACTATTTTGACTGACTTTGTTATACTTGAGATGCCCGAGGACGACAACATGTCGATTATCCTTGGTAGACCCTTCTTGAATACTACACGGGCTGTTATTGATTGCAATAAAAGCAAGGTCACATTTCATATCAATGGTAATGAGCATACGGTGCACTTTCCAAAGAAACAATTCCAAGTGAATGGTATTAATGTTATTGAAAAATCTCCGACAATCACTATTCGAAGCTTTCAAATACCTCTACCTGCTGTCAAAAAGAAATATGAAATGCTTATTGTTGGAGACATTCATATCCCCATTGAGGTAACTTAGTGATTTACGATAGTTCTTCGGTTTCATGCTAATCGAAAGTGGTTATTAATAAGACTTGATCAACCTTATTAATGGATCATTTTTGAGTGGTATGAAGTTGATGAATTTAGTAAGCACTACCTTCTGTCCCTAATTTTTTTCTATTTTTATTAGTTAAATAAAATAAAATGTCATGTTGATACATCTCCAACGTATCTACAATTTTTAATTGTTCCATGCTATTATATTATCCGTTTTGGATGTTTAATGGGCTTTAATATGCACCTTAATATTATTTTTGGGACTAACCTATTAACCGGAGGCCCAGTGCCAATTGTTGTTTTTTGCCTATTTCAGTGTTTCGCAGAAAAGGAATATCAAACGAATCCAAACGGAACGAAACCTTCGCGAGGATCTTTTATGGAACAAACGCAATCCAGGAGACTTGGAGTGGAGGTCAAGGAAGTAACGAGGTGGCCACGAGGTAGGGCGGCGCGCTCCCCCACCCTCGTGGGCCCCTCGTAGCTCCACCGACCTACTTCTTTCGCCTATATATACTCTTATACCCTGAAAACATCCAGGGGAGCCACGAAACCAGTTTTCCACCGCCGCAACCTTTTGTACCCGTGAGATCCCATCTCGGGACCTTTTCCGGCGATCTGCCGGAGGGGGATTCGATCACGGAGGGCTTCTACATCAACGCCATAGCCTCTCTGATGATGCTGAGTAGTTTACCATAGACCTTCGGGTCCATAGTTATTAGCTAGATGGCTTCTTCTCTCTCTTTGGTTCTCAATACAAAGTTCTCTGCATCGTTCTTGGAGATCTATTCGATGTAATACTTTTTGCGGTGTGTTTGCCGAGATCCAATGAATTGTGGGTTTATGATCAAGATTATCTATGAACAATATTTGATTCTTCTATGAATTCTTATATGCATGATTTGATATCTTTGCAAGTCTCTTCAATTTTTTGGTTTAGTTTGACCTACTAGATTTGATCTTTCTTGCAATGGGAGAAGTGCTTAGTGATATGTCTCCGTCGTATCTACTTTTCCAAACACTTTTTCCCTTGTTTTGGACTCTAACTTGCATGATTTGAATGGAACTAACCCGGACTGACGCTGCTTTCAGCAGAATTGCCATGGTGTTATTTTTGTGCAGAAATAAAAGTTCTCGGAATGACCTGAAAATCAATGGAGATTATTTTTGGAATATATAAAATACTGGCGAAAAGATCCACGTCAGGGGGCCCACACCCTATCCACGAGGGTGGGGGGCGTGCCCCCTACCTCGTGGGCCCCCTAATGCTCCACCGACGTCCACCTTGACTCCATATATTCACTTTCGGGGAGAAAAAAATTGTAGAGAAGGATTCATCGTGTTTTACGATATGGAGCTGCCGCCAATCCCTAAACTCTCTCGGGAGGGCTGATCTGGAGTCCGTTCGAGGCTCCGGAGAGGGGAATCCGTCGCCATCGTCATCATCAACCTTCCTCCATCACCAATTGAAGGATGCTCACTGCCGTGCGTGAGTAATTCCATCGTAGGCTTGCTAGACGGTGATGGGTTGGATGAGATTTATCATGTAATCGAGTTAGTTTTGTTAGGGTTTGATCCCTGGTATCCACTATGTTCTGAGATTGATGTTGCTATGAATTTGCTATGCTTAATGCTTGTCACTAGGGCTCGAGTGCCATGATTTCAGATCTGAACCTATTATGTTTTCATGAATATATGTGAGTTCGTGATCCTATCTTACAAGTCTATAGTCACCTATTGTGATATGATCCGTTAACCCCGAAGTGACAATAATCGATATACTTACCGGTGATGACCGTAGTTTGAGGAGTTCATGTATTCACTATGTGTTAATGCTTTGGTCCGGTACTCTATTAAAAGGAGGCCTTAATATCCCTTAGTTTCCAATAGGACCCCGCTGCCACGGGAGGGTAGGACAAAAGATGTCATGCAAGTTCTTTTCGATAAGCATGCATGACTATATTCGGAATACATGCCTACATTACATTGATGAACTGGATATAGTTATGTGTCACCCTATGTTATAACTGTTGCATGATTGATCACATCCGACATAATTTTTCATCACCGATCCAATGCCTACGAGCTTTCCATATATTGTTCTTTGCTTATTTACTTTTCCGTTGCTACTGTTACAATCACTATAAAACCAAAAATATTACTTTTGCTACCGTTACCACTACTATCATATTACTTTGCTACTAAATACCTTGCTGCAGATATTAAGTTATCCAGGTGTGGTTGAATTGACAACTCAGCTGCTAATACTTGAGAATATTTTTTGGCTCCGCTTGTGTCGAATCAATAAATTTGGGTTGAATACTCTACCCTTGAAAACTATTGCGATCCCCTATACTTGTGGGTTATCAAGACTATTTTCTGGTGCCGTTGCCGGGGAGCATGGCTCTATTCTTTGCGTCACTTGGGATTTGTATCTGTTGGTCACTATGAAGACCTTGAAAGATCAAAGAACCAAGATTTTCCCCTCAACTACGAGGGGAGGTAAGGAACTGCCATCTAGCTCTGCACTTGATTCACCTTCTATTTTGAGTAAACTTGCGACACCTACACCTGCTATTCATTCTGATATGTCGCATGTTATTGATGATGCCACTTCTACTTTGCATGATACTTATGATGAAAGTACTTCTATGCTTGATACTACTGTGCCACTAGGTGAATTTCTTGATGAACAACTTGCTAGGGCTAGAGAGGATGAAATTATTGAATCCGATAATATTGATGAAAGTGATGATGAAGATTGGCCCCCTAGATATGAATTACCTGTTGTGCCTGAGGGTTATGTTATGGATGAAGAAACTGCTGGAGACTTTCTTGCTTGCAATGATAGATCTGATCTTAAGAAATTATTAGCTAAGCTTAAAGAAAAGTCTTTGAATGCTAGAATGAAATATGACCCTGCTTTTGCTACTTCACCTATCTTTATTACTGATAAGGATTATGATTTCTCTGTCGATCCTGAGTTAATTACTTTGGTTGAATCTGATCCTTTTTATGGCTATGAATCTGAAACGGTTGTGGCACATCTCACTAAATTAAATGATATAGCCACCCTGTTTACTCATGATGAGAAAACTCACTATTACTTTATCCTTAAGTTGTTTATGTTCTCATTAAAGGGTGATGCTAAAACATGGTTTAATTCTCTTGATCCTGGTTGTGTGCATAGTCCCCAGGATATGATTTATTACTTCTCTGCTAAATATTTCCCCGCTCATAAGAAATAAGCTGCCTTAAGGGAAATGTATAATTTTGTGCAAATTGATGAAGAGAGTCTCGCACAAGCTTGGGGGAGGCTTCTCCAATTACTTAATGCTTTGCCTGATCATCCTCTCAAGAAAAATGAAATACTTGATATCTTTTATAATGGACTAACCGGTGCTTCCAGAGACTACGTGGATAGTTGTGCTGGTTGTGTTTTCAGGGAAAGAACTGTTGATCAAGATGAATTGCTATTGAATAATATGTTGACTAATGAAAATAATTGGACACTTCCTGAACCAACTCCTAAGCCAACTCCAAAGAAAGGGGTATTCTATTTCTCAGCCCTGAAGATATGCAAGAGGCAAAGAAATCTATGAAAGAAAAAGGTATTAAAGTTGAAGATGTTAAGAATTTACCACCTATTGAAGAAATACATGGTCTTGATAACCCAACATAGGTAGTAAAGGTAAATTCTCTCTATAGATTTGATAAATGTGAAATCCCATTTACTAAGTTCGCTAGCCAATGCTTGGATGAGTTTGATGACTTTATGGTTAAACAAGAAAACTTCAATGCTTATGTTGGTAGACAATTGAAATGCAATGTTGATATGCTTGAACACTTGAGTGATTATATGTCTAGAGTTAAAGGTGAACTTAAACTTATTAGTAAACATGCTTCTGTGGTTACCACTCAAGTAGAACAAGTACTTAAGGCTCAGAATGATTTGCTCAATGAATTAAATAGTAAGAAAAATGATAATGTTGTTAGAGTTATGACTAGAGGGGGTAAAATGACTCAGGAACCTTTGTATTGTGAGGGCCACCCTAAAAGAATTGAGCAAGATTCTTAGAGAACTAATATTGATGCACCTAGTCCTTCTAAGAGGAAGAAAAAGAAAAATGATAGGACTTTGCATGCTTCTAGTGAACCTGTGGTTGACACACCTGAGAATCCCAATGATATTCCTATTTCTAATGTTGAAACACAATCTGGTAATGAACATGAACCTAGTGATAATGTTAATGATGATGTTCATGTTGATGCTCAACCTAGCAATGAAAATGGTGTAGAGATTGAACCTGTTGTTGATCTTGATAACCCACAATCAAAGAATCAACGTTACGATAAGAGAGACTTTGTTGCTAGGAAGCACGGTAAAGAAAGAGAATCATGGGTTTAGAAACCCATGCCTTTTCCTCCTAAACCATCCAAGGAAAAGGATGATGAGGATTTTGAGCGCTTTGCTAAAATGATTAGACCTATCTTTTTGCGTATGCGTTTGACTGATATGCTTAAAATGAACCCTTATGCTAAATACATGAAAGATATTGTTACAAATAAAAGAAAGATACCAGAAGCTAAAATTTCCACCATGCTTGCTAATTACACTTTCAAGGGTGGAATACCAAAGAAACTTGGAGATCCAGGAGTACCAACTATACCATGCTCCATTAAAAGAAACTATGTTAAAATTGCTTTATGTGATCTTGGAGCCGGTGTTAGTGTTATGCCTCTCTCTTTATATCGTAGACTTGATTTGAATAAGTTGATAACTACTGAAATATCTTTGCAAATGGCTGATAAATCAACTGTTATACCTGTCGGTATTTGTGAGGATGTGCCTGTTGTGGTTGCAAATGTTACTATTTTAACAGACTTTATTATTCTTGATATTCCTAAGGACGATAGTATGTCGATTATCCTCGGTAGACCCTTTTTGAATACCGCAGGGGCTGTTATTGATTGCAACAAAGGCAATGCCACTTTTCATGTTAATGGTAATGATCATACGGTACACTTTCCGAGGAAACAACCTCAAGTCCACAGTATCAATTCTATTGGAAAATTTTCAACAACTACTATTGGAGGTTTTGAATTTCCTCTTCCTACTGTCACGAAGAAATATGATATTCTTATTGTTGGGGATGTGCATATCCCCGTTGAGGTAACCTAGTGTTATTCGAAAATTCTCCGGTTTCATGTTATTCGAAATGAGTTTGTTAACAAGACCTGATCAACCTTGTTAGCGGATTCCTTTTGATGAGCATGAGATAGATGAATTTAGAAAGCACAACTCTCTGTATCCTCTTTTTACTTTCTGTTATTTATATTAAATAAAGCAAAAATAGTATTTTCTGTCTGTTTTCTGAATTATCCATGCAATAAAAAATACCCCGAAAATAAAAGTTCTCCAAATGCCCTGAAAATTAAATATGATTTTTTTCTAGAATATTTGAGAATATCTGGCACTGAGAACACAGCAGGGGGAGCAGCCACGTGCCCACGAGGGTGGAGGGCGCGCCCCCTGCCTCGTGGACCCCATGTGGGTCCCCTCCAATTATCCTTGCACCCACACACTTCGTCTTGCTCCAGAAAAAATCACTAGCCAGCTCAAACCCGATTTCTTGCTCATCTTGCTGCCATTTTTGATCTCCTTGCTCAAAGCTTCTCTCACAAAACTGCATTGGGGGATTGTTCTTTGGTATGTGACTCCTCCAATGGTCCAATTAGTTTTTGTTCTAGTGCTTTATTTATTGCAAATTTTTGCTGCTTAGGTGACCCTGTTCTTGAGCTTGCATGTCAAATTCATGTGGTCAAAAGTAGTTTTAATGCATGATATAGCCTCTAGGAACTTGTAGGAGTAGTTGCTATTAATCTTGTTGAGTTTGGTTCACTTTTATTTTGAGTTACTAAAAAATTTCAGAAATTTTTCAGAGGAAGAAATATGTTTAGGAAAATGTACCAAGGTGGTTCCTCAAGGAAGCAAGGACCCAGACCCGCAATACGCGAGCCAGACAATGAACTACCAAGGGATGCTCAAGTGTGGCCTTGTGAATGGCCGTCAGAGGAATTCATGGTTCGAGCAGGAATCAAGGAGGAATTTGATGCATATGTGTGTAACGCTGATCTTGAGAGCTTCGAGGCAGATAAGTGATGTTAGTACTACTACCTCACTGATTCCTTTGTGAGAAGGTTTGAATTTACATCATCACGCAATTCTCAAACTGTCCTGTTTAATCTTTATGATAAATCTTATACCATGGACTTAGAAGATTTTAATACTTCTTGTAAACTCCCACAGTGGGGTAATGTTAGTGAACCTCGTAAATCCGAATATAAAGATTTTGTTGCTAGTATCACTGTGGGTGAATCTAGAGAAATAACACAAGCTACCATAGGGAGCATTCATTTTCCTGCCATACATTATTTTGCTCCCTTCATAGGTAGATGCATTAATGGTAAGGATGAAGCATGTCACATGTGTGTTCCCGACCTAAGTGTTCTCAAGAGTGTTGTATTAGGAGATAGACAATATAACTTGGGGGCCATTATTGCATGTAGGTTGCATAATAATAGAATTAATGGAGATTTCTTTGGTGAAATTTACGCAACCCGTTTAGCTAATTTTCTTGAGGTACCCATACGTGGATATGATATTGAGTTGCCTCCTGCTTATTTAGATTATCATGCTATGGTTCGTCATCAGTTTGTTGAGAGGAGCAATCAGTCCCTACAGTACCGACTAATCTTTGACAGACAACGCACCTATCACTTCGCTCTCCCTGCTCCTACTTTCTTTGACTTTCAGGCAAAAAAGAGATATGTTATAACCAGGGAGGAGGCGGACGAGTACGAGAGGAGGATGGAGGCAGCTCGCCTCCAGGCTGCAGCTCTTTAGGCAATAGTTGATGCATCTCAGTACGACCCCAGCTTCAACTTCGGATATCCACCAGGCCATCCATGGGCATAGACCAACTTAGGCTAAAAGCCTAAGCTTGGGGGAGTACGTATCTCTCACTGACATTACATTCATGCTCACACACTCATGCCAGTTGTCGGTGCTCATACTTTTTCATTGTATCATCCATGCTAGTTTATTTTCTTTTTCTCGCTTTCTTCTTGTATGTTTGAAAAACCTTAAGAAAAACCAAAAAAAATAGTTGTGGCTTTTAGTTAGTTTACTTTCCATGCCTGTAGTAGTAGTAATTAAAAAGAAAATCCAAAAAGATTTCTCGTTCTTCTTTTGCTTGTTGGGAGCTTTCCCGTGTAAATAGTTTTATTTCTTTTCTTTGGGGGACAAGAGGAGAATACTATAATGAAAATGTTGAGTGGCTCTCTTATGCATTATTGTTGATCTAACAAAGAGCCCATATTACATTGTCTTCTTCTGTATATTGAATGCTTGCAGATTCCAGCTTAGTCCAATACACATGCACTATTATTATTATCCACACTATTCAGTCATGCAAGTGAAAGGCAATAATGATGATATATGATGAACTGGTTGAGATGAGAAAAGCTGGTATGAACTCGACCTCTCTTGTTTTTGTAAATATGATTAGTCCATCATTCCTGATTCAGCCTATTATGAATGAAACATGTTTGCAATGACAATTAGAGATTATAGTTGCTTATGACATGCTTAATTAGCTAGGAGTTTATAATGGTTTACCTTGCATGCCAACATGCTATTAAAATGGTTGTGATGTGGTATGATGGGGTGGTACCCTCCTTTGAACGATTCGGGTGGCTTGACTTGGCACATGTTCACGCATGTAGTTGAAACAAAATCAACATAGTCTCTACAATATTAATGTTCATGGTGAATTATATCCTACTCATGCTTGCATTCGGTGTTGATTAATTTTAATGCATGTTCATGACTATTGTCTCTCTCTAGCGGGTCGCTTCCCAGTCTCTTTCTAGCCTTCACTTGTACTAAGCGAGAATACTGCTTGTGCATCCAATTCCATAAACCCCAAATTTATTCCATATGAGTCCACCATACCTTCCTATATACGGTATCTACCTGTCATTCCAAGTAAATTCGTATGTGCCAAACTCTAAACCTTCAAACAAACATTCTGTTTTGTATGCTCGAATATCTCATGTATCAACTAGGGCTATCTGTATCTTCCATGCTAGGCGGGTTATTCTCAAGAGGAGTGGACTCCGCTCCTCATTCACGAGAAAATGGCTGGTCACCGGGATGCCCAGTCCCATGCTCAAATCAAATCAAAATAATTGCAAACAAAACTCCCCCAGGACTTTTGTTAGTTGGAGGCACCCGTTGTTTCGGGCAAGCCATGGATTGATGCTTGTTGGTGGTGGGGGAGTATAAACTTTACCATTCTGCTTGGGAACCACCTATAATGTGTGTAGCATGGAAGATATCGAGATCTCTCGGTTGTTATGTTGACAATGAAAGTATACCACTCAAAATATTATTCATCTCTACTTCAAAACCGAGCTCTGGCACCTCTACACATCCCTGCTTCCCTCTGTGAAGGGCCTATCCATTTACTTTTATGTTGAGTCATCATCCTCTTATTAAAAAGCACCAGTTGGAGAGCACCGTTGTCATTTTCATGTATTACTGTTAGTTTACATTGAGTGTGGCTTGAATTGATCTCTTTTACCATGAATTACAATGTCTAGTCAGTCCTTGATCTTTAAAGGTGCTCTGCATTTATGTTTTGCGGTCTCAGAAAGGGCTAGCGAGATACCATCTTGTTATATCATATTATGATTGTTTTGAGAAAGTGTTGTCATCCGAGATTTATTATTATTGCTCGCTAGTTGATTATGCCATTGATATGAGTAAACATGAGACCTAAGTGTTATTGTGAATATGGTTAGTTCATAATCTTTGCTGAAAACCTGAATGTTGGCTTTACATATTTACAACAATAAGAGAAAACAGAGTTTGTAAAAGTTTTTCTTTATCACTTTCAGTTTGTCAACTGAATTGCTTGAGGACAAGCAAAGGTTTAAGTTTGGGGGAGTTGACACGTCTCCGTCTTATATACTTTTACAAACACTTTTTCCCTTGTTTTAGACTCTAACTTGCATGATTTGAATGGAACTAACCCGGACTAACGATGTTTTCAGCAGAATTGCCATGGTGTTATTTTTGTGCAGAAATAAAAGTTCTCGGAATGACCTGAAAATCAATGGAGATTATTTTTGGAATATATAAAAAATACTGGCATAAAGATCCATGTCAGGGGGCCCACACCCTGTCCACGAGGGTGGGGGCACGCCTACCCCCTAGGCGCGCCCCCCTTCGTCGTGGGCCCCATGATGCTCCACCGACGTCCACCTTGACTCCATATATTCACTTTCGGGGAGAAAAAAATCAGAGAGATGGATTCATCGCATTTTACGATATGGAGCAGCCGCCAAGCCCTAAACTCTCTCGGGAGGGCTGATCTAGAGTCCGTTCGGGGCTCCGGAGAGGGGAATCCGTCGCCATCATCATCATCAACCTTCCTCCATCACCAATTTCATGATGCTCACCGCCGTGCATGACTAATTCCATCGTAGGCTTGCTGGACGGTGATGGGTTGGATGAGATTTATCATGTAATCGAGTTAGTTTTGTTAGGGTTTGATCCCTAGTATCCACTATGTTCTGAGATTGATGTTGCTATGACTTTGCTATGCTTAATGCTTGTCACTAGGGCCCGAGTGCCATGATTTCAGATCTGAACCTATTATGTTTTCATGAATATATGTGAGTTCGTGATCCTATCTTGCAAGTCTATAGTCACCTATTATGTGTTATGATCCATTAACCCCGAAATGACAATAATCGGGATACTTACCGGTGATGACCCTAGTTTGAGGAGTTCATGTATTCACTATGTGTTAATGCTTTGGTATGGTACTCTATTAAAAGGAGGCCTTAATATCCCTTAGTTTCCAATAGGTCCCCATTGCCACGGGAGGGTAGGACAAAAGATGTCATGCAAGTTCTTTTTCATAAGCACGTATGACTATATTCGGAATACATGCCTACATTACATTGATGAACTGGAGCTAGTTCTATGTCACCCTATGTTATAACTGTTGCATGATTGATCACATCCGACATAATTTTCCATCACCGATCCAATGCCTATGAGCTTTTCATATATTGTTCTCCGCTTATTTACTTTTCTTATGCTACTGTTACAATCACTATAAAACCAAAAATATTACTTTTGCTACCGTTACCAATACTATCATATTACTTTGCTACTAAATACCTTGCTGCAGATATTAATTTATCTAGGTGTGGTTGAATTGAAAACTCAGCTGCTAATACTTGAGAATATTCTTTGGCTCCCCTTGTGCCGAATCAATAAATTTGGGTTGAATACTCTACCCTCGAAAACCGTTGGGATCCCCTATACTTGTGGTTGCCACTTAGCTTTGGGTTCAATCTTGCAGTGCTCGATCCCAGTGACAGAAAGGGAACCGACATGTATTGTATTGTCGCCATCGAGGATAAAAATATGGGGTTTGTATCATATTGCTTGAATTTATCCCTCTACACCATGTCATCTTGCCTAATGCGTTACTCTGTTCTTATGAACTTAATACTCTAGATGCATGCTGGATAGTGGTAGATGTGTGGAGTAATAGTAGTAGATGCAGAATCGTTTCGGTCTACTTGATACGGACGTGACGCCTATGTTCATGATCATGCCTAGATATTCTCATAACTATGTATTTTTCTATCAATTGCTCGGCAGTAATTTGTTCACCCACCATAATATATGCTATCTTGAGAGAAGCCACTAGTGAAACCTATGGCCCCCGGGTCTACTTTACATCATATAAGTTTACGATCTAGAATTCTAATTTACTATTTATTTTATTTTGCAATCTTTACTTTTCAACCTATACAACAAAAATACCAAAAATATTTATCTTATTATCTTTATCATATCTCACTTTCGTAAGTGACTGTGAAGGGATTGACAACCCCTTTATCGCGTTCGTTGCAAGGTTCTTGATTGTTTGTGCATGTACTAGGCGATTTGCGTGTAGTCTCCTACTAGATTGATACCTTGGTTCTCAAAAACTAAGGGAAATACTTACGCTACTTTGCTGCATCACCCTTTCCTCTTCAAGGGAAAACCAACGCATGCTCAAGAGGTAGCAAGAAGGATTTCTGGCGCCGTTGCCGGGGAGATCTACGCTCAAGTCAAGACATACCAAGTACCCATCACAAACTCTTCTCCCTCGCATTACGTTATTTTCCATTTGTCTCTCATTTTCCTCTCCCCCACTTCACCTTTGATGTTTTATTCGCCCTCTTCCGTTCGTCCTTTTGTTTGCTCGTGTTACCATGTGCCTTCTATTAGCTTGCATCTTCGCTTGCTAAATACCTATTGTTATGGATCCTCATCCTCTTGCTAACCTTTTTAAAAGATCCAATTATGATGTACCAATTTCTAGTGATTTGAGTGCACTAGATTATCTTTATGGAGTTTTCATTGAAATCCGTGAATCTGAAAATTGTGATGAAGTGCTTTATAAAGTGATTCACGATAGATCTTTGAATAAAAAATGATTGCAATGATTTTATTATAAATTCTGTTGATGTAAATTATGCTAATAATATGCAGAACCCTAAGCTTGGGGATGCTAGTTTTGCTATGTCCTCTACTTGTTGCAATGATCATGATTGGGGTGATAGTGCTTCTTATGATCTTGAGAATTTATGTAAGCCCCATGATGAATATGAGATTGATAATAGTGTTTGCAATATTATTGAAAGTGGGTTTTGAAGAGTGACAACTTTAGATCCCACATATTTGGAGAATGTTCAATCTTATGAAATTTTTGATAAAAGTGGGTTTCGAGAGGTCATGACTTTAGTTAATGTTAATCCCACTATTTTGGAAGAGTGTCAACTTTGCATACATGTGGATCGTGTTAAGAATATGTTTTGTGATAGCTATATTGTTGAATTTGCTTATGATCCTACATGTAATTATTATGAGACAGGAAAATATGGTTGTAGAAATTTTCGTGTCACTAAATTACCTCTTGTTATGTTGAGATTGATATTGTTTCTTTCTCCTTCCTTGCATATGCTAGTCTTTGCTTGTCTTGATAATTTGTTTGCTTATATAATGCCTATGCATAGGAAGTATGTTATACTTAGATGTGATTTTCATATGCTTCATGATGCTTCCTTCATGTTTCAATTGCTATTTTTCATGTGAGCATCATTAAAATTATAGAAGCCTAGTTAGGGGCGTTAACCGATAGAGCTTGTTGGGAGGCAACCCAATTTTATTTTTGTTCCTTGCTTTTTGTTCCTGTTTAGTAATAAATAAATCATCTATCCTCTGTTATGATTGTGTTTTTTATGTTTTAATTAGTGTTTGTGCCAAATAAAGCCTTTAGGATCTTCTTGGGTGATTGTTATTTGATCTTGCTAAAAAAACAGAAAGTATGCGCTCACAAGAATAATTTTCATTTTTTACTAGAGAGTGATAAAATACCAATTCCAGCTTAAGTAGATCAATATACAAATTATTTAGGACTTCCTAATTTCTAAGGATTTTTGGAGTTACATAAGTATTCAAAACCTACAGATTGCTACAGACTATTCTGTTTTTGACATATTCTGTTTTTCGTGTGTTGTTTGCTTATTTTGATGAATCTATGGCTAGTATCAGGGGGTATGAACCATAGAGAAGTTGGAATACAGTAGATTTAACACCAATATAAATAAATAATGAGTTCATTACAGTACCTTAAGGTGGTGGTTTGCTTTCTTATACTAACGGAGCTCATGAGATTTTCTGTTGAGTTTTGTGTTGTGAAGTTTTCAAGTTTTTGGGTAAAGATTTGATGGATTTTGGAACAAGGAGCGGAAAGAGCCTAAGCTTGGGGATTTCCAAGGCACCCCAAGGTAAAATTAAAGTACAACCAAAAGCCTAAGCTTGGGGATGCCCCGGAAGGCATCCCCTCTTTCGTCTTAGTCTATCGGTAACTTTACTTGAGGCTATATTTTTATTCACCACATGATATGTGTTTTGCTTGGAGCGTCCTGTATGATTTGAGTCTTTGATTTTTAGTTTACCACAGTCATCCTTGTTGTACATACCCTTTTGGGAGATACACACATGAATCGGAATTTATTAGAATACTCTATGTGCTTCACTTATATCTTTTGAGCTAGATAATTTTGCTCTAGTGCTTCACTTATACTATTTTAGAGCATGGTGCTGGTTTTATTTTATAGAAATTATTGATCTCTCATGCTTCACTTATATTATTTTGAGAGTCTTTTAGAACAGCATGGTAATTTTCTTTGGTTATGAAATTAGTCCTAATATGATAGGCATCCAAGATGGGTATAATAAAAACTTTCATATAAAGTGCATTGAATACTATGAGAAGTTTGATACTTGATGATTGTTTTGAGATATGAAGATGGTGCTATTAGAGTCATGCTAGTTGAGTAGTTGTGAATTTGAGAGATACTTGTGTTAAAGTTTGTGATTCCCGTAGCATGCACGTATGGTGAACCGTTATGTGATGAAGTCGGAGCATGATTTATTTTTTGATTGTCTTCGTTATGAGTGGCGGTCGGGGAGGAGCGATGGTCTTTTCCTACCAATCTATCCCCCTAGGAGCATGCGTGTAGTACTTTGTTTTGATAACTAATAGATTTTTGCAATAAGTATGTGAGTTCTTTATGACTAATACTCAGTCCATGGAATATACGCACTCGCACCCTTCCACCATTGCTAGCCTCTCTAGTACCGTGCAACTTTCGTCGGAACCATAAACCCACCATATACCTTCCTCAAAACAGCCACCATACCTACCTATTATGGCATTTCCATAGCCATTGCGAGATATATTTGTAAGTGCATCTAGTGCCACCCCTAGTTGGTTTTGGAGTATTGACGACAAACCTAGTTGAGGGACTAATGTGTTTGTGAGAATTGCAGGATAACACAGGTAGAAGTCCCTCATTGATTCAGTTTTCCTACCAGAGATGACCCCTAAAAATGTATGAAGACATTGAAGTCAAAGGTGGTATATGAAAATATTTGCATTGAAGACTATGACAAGAGAAGACACCACATGAAGCCTATGAAGGTCGAAGACTTAGATCTTTCATAGTTCTCCTTCTTTTGTGTTGAGTCATAGGAACCACCGTACTGTTAAGTGGGGTCCAAGAGAACCAGTCAGAATGACTGAAGTGATGCCTAACCAAAACCTATGTCTTTGAGTGAAGACTATGAGAGCGAATCTTGTCCAGAGTCGGGCAAGTCAGCTTTGCTTGCAGCCCAAGTAAAGTTGCCGTGTGAGTTTGAAATCTGACCGTTGGAACACGTGTCAGTTCCTTAGTGACCCAGGGTCATTTCGGACAAATCAGGTCGGGTTGCCAAGTGGCTATAAATAGCCCACCCCCTACAACCATAAACGGTTGGCTGCTCAGATTCAGAGTATGGCTTTTGTCGTTTGAGAGCAACCCACCTTGAAGCCTTTGAGAGAGAATTCCTTGCGAGGATAAAGCCCTAACCACCCAGAGCCAAAGAGAATTAGGCATCACTTAAGTCTTCTTGTCTGTGTGATCTGAAGACTTATTACACTTGAGGACTGTGCATCCTCCAGCCGGTTAGGCGTCGCGTTCTGAGCATCCAAGAGACATTGTGGATTGCCAGTGAACGAAGTCTGTGAAGGTTTGGGAGTCTACCTTGAAGACTTACCAGAGTGATTGGGCAAGGTCTGTATGACCTTAGCTCAAGGGGAATACGGTGAGGACTGGGTGTCCTGAGCTGCGTGTTTAGGACTGGGTGTCCGGGACTATGTGTCCTAAGGTTTAAATACCTAGCCGCCCTAACCAAATGTATAGTTGTCACAGCAACTGGAACTGGTCCAACAAACCATTGTCTTCAGCGAGTCACTGGTTTCATCTTCCCTTCCCTTTACTTACTGTTACTCCTTGTGAAGTTATTGTATGTTCGTACTATCTTTTGTCTTCACTGAGTAACTGCGTGTTCTGTGTGGCTTCACAATATCTTCCTACATGATCCTTACTACATTGCTGCTATTAGTCATTGTGCTTTCACTCTATTGAATACTTGACTATGGCTTGCCTAGTGTAGTCTACCTTCCGCTGCAGGGTAATAGGTTTGTTTCTATCGTTTGTCTTCATAACTTCCACGTTTTGAAGACTTTCATAAAAATCGCCTATTCACCCCCCCTCGAGTCGATATAACGCACTTTCAATTGGTATCAGAGCAAGGTGCTCCCTTGTTCTGTGTGATTCGGTTTAACCACCTGGATTTTTAGCTATGTCGACTGCAAGGATAATTAAAGTCTCCGCTGCGTGCCCCGTCTTCGATGGAACTAAATATCCCTACTGGAAGAATAAGATGCGCATGCATCTTGAAGCCATTGACGTCAACCTATGGTATGTCATCGAGAACAGCGTTCCCAAGGCTGGAGAAGGTGTCACTGCTGCTGATGTCAAGAAATTCGTTCAACTGGACTCTACTGCCAAGAATATCATCTGTGGTCATCTGACCAAAGGATAGTATGGCCGTGTGAGTGCTTTGAAAACATCTAAGCTGGTCTGGGACTGGCTCTCCAAGGTCAATGAAGGCGTCTCAACCCAGAGAGATCAGAGAATCAGTGTCCTTCGCAACCTCTTCAACCGCTTCAAGCGAAATGACAATGAGAATGTCCAGCTCACATTTGACCGACTCACTGACATCACAAATGAGCTTCAAGCCCTTGGCGTTACTGAGATCACCAAACATGAAGTCGTCAAGACACTACTGAGATCACTTGATAGTTCGTTTGACACCCTAGCCCTGATGATTCAAGAATGTCCTGATTTCAAGACACTCGATCCGTCTGACATACTTGAGAGGCTCAACACACATGAGTTTCATCTTTCTGAGAAAAGAGATATCTACGGTCCAAACTATGGGCGAACTCGTGCCTTGAAGGCAAAAGCTGTCTCCTCATTTGAAGAAGAATCTGACAGCAGTTCGGATGATCCTGAAGACATTGGAAGGGAACTTGCTATGCTTGTGAAGAAGTTCCAAAAATTCACCAAGAAGAAAGGTTTCAGAAAGTCTTCCCGATCAAGCTCAAGGAATGATGAAGCTTCTGCTCACGACTACAAGAAGAAAGCATGTCACAAGTGCAGGAAACCAGGCCACTTCATCTCTGAGTGTCCACAGTGGGACAATGAGAACAAAAAGAAGAAGAAGAGCAAGGAATATGACTCTGACGATAAGAAGAAGAAGAAGAAATACTCAAAGTCTTCTTCCAAGTCTTCCTCAAAGTCTTCATCACACAAGAAGAGCTCATCTGGCAAGGCACGTGCATTTGTTGGCAAGGAAATGGATTCAGAGGAGGAGTCCGCTTCTGAGGAGGCGGAGGTGGAGTCTGAGGAGGAGTCCGATTCAGGCGTCGCAATTCTGGCTACAACATACATTGCCAAGTCCATATTCAACACTGAAGACAATGACTTCATCACCGACACCAATGCAAATGACAAGGACTACTCCGCTTCTACCTACTGCTTCATGGCACGCGGTGCCAAGGTAAACACACACACTACTCACTACCGGAAGGAATAGTATTTCTCTATGTGCTCTGGTTCACCATGGGTGGCCAACCGACATTGTATAGAAAGACTTGTAATATCTTCAATCTGCTTTCTCTTCTACTCTTCTTTAAGATGATCCTCTTCTCTTGCGGTCGACTGGTCAGGTCGAGTTATTCTCCCTTAGTATATTTTGAATCTGTCATGTCAGGTCGACTTGTTCTTCTTTACTATATGTTGAAGCTGTCATCTGCGAAATATCATCACTTCTGGAGCTCTCATATTTTGACTAGTAGGCCACATTATATTAATGCACACACCAAATTACAGCATGCATGGCACCTCTTAGAAGAATTGCAGAGATATCACAAAGGGGTTTACAGGGAGGAAGTATTGGATTGGAATCACTTCTGCATTACAAAGATAATCTCACTTGATTTTATGTTTTCATGCATGTCAGGTATTGAACATTATCAAAATGAATATGAGAATGGGCGCACGAAGAGGAATATTGCGGAACAATCCACTGGCTAACAAACTTGGCATGGTGGAGGATGGCCTATCTTATTCACCCATCAAGGTGCATGCTCTAACTTGGCAAGGTTGTATTGGTCGCACATATTTTGCATCTGACCTCTTACATTACTTCTACTTTGTTACACCATCTGCTTAGTTTAAGCATCACAAATGAGTATATGCCATACCTATTCAATGTGTCGTCATACTATGTTTTTTCAGCCAAATGTTGTTCTTTCGTAATAGATGTCCAAAAGGAAGAGGGTGATTGCAGATCCTCAAGGAGTACAAACTAGGTATTTGGAAAAGGTAGTGATACCTGTTAAATCAGATAGATCAGCAGCCACAGAAAACACAGGCCCAAATGTAACAGACTTTACCCCTACTCCAGTGGCCAAACCCCAATTAGAACTGCTGACAGCCCAGCGTTAGGTACTGTCTATGATATCAATTCAAAATTTGAACTCCTAAATTTCTACATGTGCGTTACCTTCTCTCTTGTATGAAAACTAATTTCAGATGAATCTCCTTGCTCAAATGATCATAGGATCTCATGACAATACTGGGCTCTGCATTGCTCTTGTCAGTACCTCTTGCCCTTTGTCAGCATACTTATACTCATTGTTGTTTGATCATGTAGCATCACTGTAAATGTTTGCTTCTTTATCCTCCCTTTGCTTGAAATTATAAGATCTATATTTACTCTTAGATAAATTTAGAATTAACACAATGCTTATGAAGTTTTGGATTGTTCATGTAAGTACCTGTTGTCATGTACTCCCTCTGTATCGAATTAATTGTTGATAAATTGGGTGTATTTAGAACTTAATAGTGCTAGATACATCCATTTGAGCGACAACTAATAACATACGGTGGTGGTATTATTGTACATGCATCGCGAGATAGTTGATTGTCTAGCATTACTCTGCATCTTATCTGCCCTGCCCTCCACTTTCTCCAAATGATCATATCTACATTTACTCTTACCAAAATGTTGAATAAATCCAATGCCACTGCACACGTTGATGTCTGCATTCCTATTGTTAGTACCTTTTGCCTTGTAACGCTGTACTTAATTAATTGCTATTTGATTATGTATCATCAGTCTACACCTGAGCTTCATTATCCTCTATTTCTTCTAATATTATTTGATCTATATTTACTCTTTGCAAAATGTAGAATAATGGCAACGCTTATAAAGAATTTTCTTTGGGGAATTTATTGAATTATCTTTCCATCAACATGGAGAAGGGCTTTGTCCAGCCCGTGTTAACATGTAATGTAAGTTCATCCTTCTCAAGCCGTCAAACTTTGTTCTAGTATAGATTTGTACAGGCATCATTTCCTCCACTCTTGTTTACATCTGGGATGTTCGCAACAACTACCAGTTTTAAATTGTAGTTGTAAAAACATGTTCCTTATGCGGGACAGATCCATTTATTTGCTTATATAATTGTGAAACTTGTTACGTGTCTCCTTGTTTCTCTTTCAGAGTCGTATCTCTTATGCCAGGTAGAACTTTAGGAAAGATAGTGAGCCAAACCATCTTGCGGACAACGAGATGAGCCCAAGGTCTTGTCTTGATGAAGACAGTGAGTTGAAGCTACTCACTAGCAGGTGTGAGATAACCTCTATGCAGTCGCTGCCTCAATTAGTTCGACTTCTTCAGTCTCAACTTAAAGCGGAAAGGCTCGCTTCAGCTCAGCTCCGACTTGAAGTCAAAGATGTAATGAAGATGTCAGGGGACTGACTTGCGCACTATGGTGCCATACAGCTAGAGATGAAGCATCTATCGTTGACACAACTGAGGTCTCATCAGCTTGTTCGGCTACTTGCGGGGCCCAAGCTTGCCAGGTCTAGTGCCTTCTGAAGTTCTCTCATTTTTGTATATTCTTTTGTCGGCACGTTTATATGCACTGGTGTCGACCTTTGATGCCCAGTGTATGTAATTCGCGGTCATGTTGCGCTTTATTATCACCAGTAGCAAACTTTGATTTCCCAGTGGATGTAATATGCCGTAATTTCTTTGTTGTATAGTCTAGGATTATTCTTTGGTCGGTATGCTGTAATTTAGGCCAGAAGATTCAGTGGATCTCAGTGTTGTCGGTCTTCAGGCCGGCCCATTACTCATATGGGCCTAAACGTGGGCCTATAATCATCTTGGGCCATTAGTAGGTCTAAACCTATAGTAGTTTCCCGCCTTTAACAGGCCATGGGCTACATATTTACTGTAGTGAAACTGGGCTTCCTATAGGCCGTAGAAACAATGGGCCTTCTACTGTCCATAGAAACAATGGGCCTTCTACGGGCCGTAGAAACAATGGGCCTTCTACGGGTCGTATCATTAATTGGCCTTAGATGGGCCGTATGATCAATTGGCCAAACATGGGCCAAAACAGACCGCATTATGGTCGTAAACGGGCTAGAGTTGGAGTCGTTCGTTCATAGGCCGACCATAACGGGTTGTCGTTAATAGGACGTATTTGATGACGCTATGAAAACGGCCCAACGTATTAACATGCCACAAACGGGCCGACTGTAACCACGTGCTGAATTTGGCCCACAAGCAGAAAATGGCAGTAACGGGCCGTAAGTAACCGAATGCTGGAAATGAGCCCAAGAATAAATGGGCCTTGAGAATGCCGAAAGATAACATGGGTTGCAAACGGCGTAATGGATTAATGGGCCATTAATGGGTATAAAGTGATACACTGTTCAGTACAGGCCAGTTTCACCACGGGAGGTTAATGGGCCAAGAGTTACAAAGGGCCTCATATGGGCCGAAAGACGTCATGGGCCATACATGGGCCGGAACTTAAAATGGGCTAGAATCATATTGGATGGCCCAGATGATGCTACTGGTCCTAATTCGGATAGGTCGTAATGGGCCCTGGGTTAGCGGGCTGTAAATGGGCTATATGCGAACAGGCCGTTAACAGGCTTTCCGTGGGCCGGCCCGCCATCTGTTGACCAAGTCAAACGGGCCGGCCTTTTCACAGGAATGGGCCTCTGTTCGGTCGTGCCACGTGTTGACGTGTCATAGGCGCCTTCGGTCCAATGAGTGGATGACATCTGTCCCAACGGTGAGCCGACACGTGTTTCCTCGAGCCAATGATGATTTTGCACGTGGAACATCCCCATTGGTCGGGGATGTTAGCGGGTTATCGGATCCAAAACCGGACCCAATAGCTTAACGGCGTTCTATTACGGTGGATGCCATGTGTCGGTCACCCTTGACGAAAGCACTTCTGTGACGCGCGATTTATCGTCATGGAAGTGGACACTTCCGTGATGATAATTTTGGTAATGTCATGGAACACTTCTACGACAGCACAGATATGACTATCTTGATTCTGTCATAAAATTGTCATGGATGTACATGCATGACAAAAAACACGACCTACTGTGACAAACACGTATCATCACGGAAGTGTATTTTTTGTAGTGGGGTGATACGTCTCCAACGTATCTATAATTTTTTATTGTTCCATGCTATCATATTATCTATTTTGGATGTTAATGGGCTTATTTTTACACTTTTATATTATTTTTGGGACTAACCTATTAACCGGAGGCCCAACCCAAATTGATGTTTTTGCCTATTTTAGTGTTTCGCCGAAAAGGAATATCAAACAGAGTCCAAACGGAATGAAACCTTCAGGAGCGTTATTTTTGGAACAAACGTGATCCAGGAGACTTGGAGTGGACGTTAAGAAACAATCGAGGAGGCCACGAGGCAGGGGGGAGCGCCCACCCCCCTGGGCGTGCCCTCCACCCTCATGGGCCCCTTGTTGCTCCACTGACCTACTTCTTCCTCCTATATTTATCCATATACCCCGCAAACATCCAGGAGCACCATGAAACCCTATTTCCACCGCCGCAACCTTCTGTACCCAAGAGATCCCATCTTGGGGCCTTTTTCAGAGCTCCGTCGGAGGGGGCATTGATCACGGAGGGCCTCTACATCAACTCCATGGCCCCTCCGATGATGTGTGAGTAGTTTACTTCAGACCTTCGGGTCCATAGCTAGTAGCTAGATGGCTTCTTATCTCTCTTTGGATCTCAATACAAAGTTCTCCTCGATTCTCTTGGACATCTACCGATGTAATCTTCTTTTGCGGTGTGTTTGTCGAGATCCGATGAATTGTGGGTTTATGATCAAGTTTATCTATGAACAATATTTGAATCTTCTCTGAATTCTTTTATGTATGATTGGTTTATCTTTGCAAGTCTCTTCGAATTATCAGTTTGGTTTGTCCTACTAGATTGATCTTTCTTGCAATGGGAGAAGTGCTTAGCTTTGGGTTCAATCTTGCGGTGCTCGATCCCAGTGACAGAAAGGGAAACGACACGTATTGTATTGTTGCCATCGAGGATAAAAAGATGGGGTTTATATCATATTCCATGAGTTTATCCCTCTACATCATGTCATCTTTCTTAAAGCGTTACTCCATTCTTATGAACTTAATACTCTAGATGCATGTTGGATAGCGGTCGATGTGTGGAGTAATAGTCGTAGATGCAGGCAGGAGTCGGTCTACTTGTCACGGACGTGATGCCTATATACATGATCATACCTAGATATTCTCATAATTATTCGCTTTTCTATCAATTGCTCGATAGTAATTTGTTCACCCACCGTAATACCTATGCTATCTTGAGAGAAGCCACTAGTGAAACCTATGGACCCCGGGTCTATTCTCCATCATATAAGTTTCCAATCTATTTTGCAATCTTCACTTTCAATCTATATTATAAAAATACCAAAAATATTTATCTTATTAGTATTATCTGTATCAGATCTCACTCTTGCAAGTGGCCATGAAGGGATTGACAACCCCTTTATCGTGTTGGTTGCGAGGTTCTTATTTATTTGTGTAGGTATGAGGTGACTCACGCATGGTCTCCTACTGGATTGATACCTTGGTTCTCAAAAACTGAGGGAAATGCTTATGCTGCTTTACTCATCACCCTTTCCTCTTCAAGGGAAAACCAACGCAGTGCTCAAGAGGTAGCAAGAAGGATTTCTGGCGCCGTTACCGGGGAGATCGACGCCAAGTCAAGACATACCAAGTACCCATCACAACTCTTATCCTTTGCATTACATTATTTTCCATTTGCCTCTCGTTTTCCTCTCCCCCAATTCACCTTTGCCGTTTTATTCGCCCTCGTGGACCGAAAGCGGAAGCGTTTAGTAACGCGGTTGATGTAGTCGAACGTCTTCACAATCCAACCGATCCTAGCACCAAACGTACAACACCTCTGCGTTCAACACATGTTCAGCATGATTACGCCCCTCGAGCTCTTGATCTAGTTGAGGACGAGGGAGAGTTTCGTCAGCACGACGATGTGTTGACAGTGGTGATGAAGTTACCGGTGCAGGGCTTCACCTAAGCACTAAACGATATAACCGAGGTGTGTAAATATGGAGGGGGGCACCACACACGGCTAAGAGAAGACTTGGTGTGCCTTTTGGGTGCCTCCCTCCCATGTATATAAAGGAGGGGGAAGAGGAGGCCGGCCCAAGGGGGTGCGCCATAGGGGGGTGTCCTATTTGGAGTCCCGGTCCAAGCAGGATCCGCCCCCCTTTCCTATTCCAACTAGGAGAAGTACGGAAGGAGGAAGAGGGGAGAAGGAAAGAGGGGGGCGCGGCCACCCCTTGAGGCCCTTATCTCCTTTCTCCTAACGCCCATTAAGGCCCATTACTTCCCCGGGGGGTTCCGATAAGCTCCCGGTACTCCGAAAAATACCTGAAAACACTTCAAAACCATTCCGGTGTCCGAATATAACCTTTCAATATATCTATCTTTACCTCTCGCCATTTCGAGACTCCTCGTCATGTCCGTGATCTCATCCAGGACTCCAAACAAACTTTGGTCATCAAATCACATAACTCATAAACAAATCGTCATCGAACGTTAAGCATGCGGACCCTACGGGTTCGAGAATTATGTAGACATGACCGAGACACATCTCCGGTCAATAACCAATAGCGGAATCTGGATGATCATATTGGCAACTACATATTCTACGAAGATCTTTATCGGTCAAACCGCATAACAACATACGTCATTCCCTTTGTCATCGGTATGTTAGTTTCCCGAGATTCGATCGTCGGTATCATCATACCTAGTTCAATCTCATTACCGGCAAGTCTCTTTACTTGTTCCGTAATGCATCATCCTATAACTGACTCATTAGTCACATTGCTTGCAAGGCTTATAGTGATGTGCATTACCGAGAGGGCCCAGAGATACCTCTCCGATACACGGAGTGACAAATCCTAATATCGATCTATGCCAACTCAACAAACACCATTGGAGACACCTGTAGAGCATCTTTATAATCACCCAGTTACGTTGTGACGTTTGATATCACACAAAGTGTTACTCTAGTATTCGGGAGTTGCATAATCTCATAGTCAGAGGAACATGTATAAGTCATGAAGAAAGCAATAGCAATAAAACTAAATGATAATGATGCTAAGCTAACGTATGGGTCTTGTGATCTTGTCCATCACATCATTCTCTAATGATGTGATCCCGTTCATCAAATGACAACACATGTCTATGGTCAGGAAACTTAACCATCTTTGATTAACGAGCTAGTCAAGTAGAGGCATACTAGGGACGCTTTGTTTTGTCTATGTATTCACACATGTATCAAGTTTCCGGTTAATACAATTCTAGCATGAATAATAAAAATTTATCATGATATAAGGAAGTATAAATAACCACTTTATTATTGCCTCTAGGGCATATTTCCTTCAGTCTCCCACTTGCACTAGAGTCAATAATCTAGTTCACATCGCCATGTGATTTAACACCAATAGTTCACATCACCATGTGACCAACACCCAAAGGGTTTACTAGAGCCGATAATCTAGTTCACATCGCCATGTGATTTAACACCCAAAGAGTACTAAGGTGTGATCTTGTTTTGCTTGTGAGAGAAGTTTAGTCAACGGGTCTGCCACATTCAGACCCGTATGTATTTTACAAATTTCTATGCCTACAATACTCTGCAAGGAGCTACTCTAGCTAATTGCTCCCACTTTTAATATGTATCCAGATTGAAACTCAGAGTCATCTAGATCAGTGTTAAAGCTTGCATCGACGTAACTCTTTACGATGAATTCCTCATCACCTCCATAACCAAGAAATATTTCCTTAGTCCTCTAAGGATAATTTTGACCGTTGTCCAGTGATCTACTTCTGGATCACTATTGTACCCCTTTGCCAAACACATGGCTTAGTACACAATAGGTCTGGTATACAACATGGCATACTTTATAGAACCTATGGCTGAGGCATAGGAAATGACTTTCATTCTCTCTCTATCTTCTGCCGTGGTCGGGTTCTGAGTCTTACTCAACGTCATACATTACAACTCAGGCAAGAACTCCTTCTTTGACTGATCCATTTTGAACTCCTTTGAAATCAAGGTATGTACTCATCGAAAGTCTTATCAAGTGTCTTGATCTATCTTTATAGATCTTGATGCCCAATATGTAAGTAGTTTCACCGAGATCTTTCTTTGAAAAACTCCTTTCAATCACTCCTTTATGCTTTGCAGAAAATTCTAGATCATTTCCGATCAACAATATGTCATTCACATATACCTATCAGAAAGGCTGTAGTGCTCCCACTCACTTTCTTGTAAATACAGGCTTCACCGCAAGTCTGTATAAAACTATATGCTTTGATCACCTTATCAAACAATATTTTCCAACTCCGAGATGCTTGCACCAGTCCATAGATGGATCACTGGAGTTTGCACACTTTGTTAGCACCTTTAGGATCGACAAAACCTTCTGGTTGCATCATATACAACTCTTCGTTAAGAAATCCATTAAGGAATGCAGTTTTGACATCCATTTGCTAGATTTCATAAAATGTGGCAATTGCTAACATGATTCGGACAGACTTTAAGCATCGATACAAGTGAGAAAATCTCATCGTAGTCAACACCTTGAACTTATCGAAGACCTTTTTGCGACAATTCGAGCTTTCTAGATAGTAACACTACTATCAGCGTTCGTCTTCCTCTTGAATAGCCATTTATTCTCAATGGCTTGCCGATCATCGGGCAAGTCAATCAAAGTCCATACTTTGTTCTCATACATGGATCCCATCTCAGATTTCATAGCCTCAAGCCATTTCGCGGAATCTAGGCTCATCATCGCTTCCTCATAGTTCGTAGGTTCATCATGGTCTAGTAAATGACTTCCAGAACAGGATTACCGTACCACTTTGGTGCGGACCGTACTCTGGTTGACCTATGAGGTTCGGTAGTAACTTGATCTGAAGTTTCATGATAATCATGATTAACTTCCTCACTAATTGGTGTAGGCATTACTGGAACTGATTTCTTGTGATGAATTATTTCCAATTCGGGAGAAGGTACAATTACCTCATCAAATTCTACTTTCCTCCCACTCACTTCGAGAGAAACTCCTTCTCTAGGAAGGATCCATTCTTAGCAACGAATATCTTGCCTTCGGATCTTTGATAGAAGGTGTACCCAACAGTCTCCTTTGGGTATCCTATGAAGATGAATTTCTCCGATTTGGGTTCGAGCTTATCAGTTTGAAACTTTTTCACATAAGCATCGCAACCCCAAACTTTAAGAAATGACAGCTTTGGTTTCTTGCCAAACCATAGTTCATACGGTGTCATCTCAACAGATTTATATGGTGCCCTATTTAACGTGAATGCAGTTGTCTCTAATGCATAACCGATAAAATAATAGCGGTAAATCGGTGAAAGACATCATAGATCGCACCATATCTAATAAAGTACGATTATGACATTCGGACACACCATTATGATGCGGTGTTCTAGGTGGCGTGAGTTGCGAAACTATTCCACATTGTTTCAAATGAAGACCAAACTCATAACTCAAATATTTGATAACCCACAAGTATAGGGGATCGCAACCATTTTTGAGGGTAGAGTATTCAACCCAAATTTATAGATTCCACACAAGGGGAGCCAAAGAATATTTGAAGGTACTAACAGCTGAGTTGTCAATTCAACCACACCTAGAGATTAATTATCTGCAGCAAAGGGATCAGTAGCAAAGTTGTTTGATAGTTTTGATAATAGTGACAGCAGCAACGGTAACAGTAACAATGATAGCATAGTTTGTAGGAAGTGTAATAATGATGATAGCAATAGTAACACAGCAAGATCAATAAGGATAAATTCGTAGGCATTGGATCGATGACTTGTTCGATGATACTCATCATGTGACAGTTATAACCTAGGGCGATACGGCACTAGCTCCAGTTCATCGATATAACGTAGGCATGTATTCCGTAAATAGTCATACGTGCTTTATTATAAGAACTTGCATGATATCTTTTGTCCTACCCTCCCATGGCAATAGGGTCCATATTGGAAACTAAGGGATATTAAGGCCTCCTTTTAATAGAGAACCGGAACAAAGCATTAACACATAGCGAATACATGAACTCTTCAAACTATGGTCATCACCAGGAATGGGCCCGGTTGTTGTCACTCCGGGGTTGCTGGATCATAACCGTAGTAGGTGACTATAACTTGCAAGATCGGATCTAAAACATGGATATAATGATGAATTCATAAACGGTTTAGATCTGAAATCATGGCACCCAGGCTCAAAGTGACAAAGCATTAAGCATGGCAAATTCATAGCAACATCAATCTAAGAACATAGTGGATACTAGGGATCAGGCCCTAACAAAACTAACTCGATTACATGATGAATCTCATCCAACTCCTCACCGACCAGCAAGCCTATGAAGGAATTACTCACTCCCGGTGGGGAGCATCATGGAATTGGTGCTGGAGATAGGTTGGTGATGATGAAGATTGAAGATCCCCCTCTCTGAAGCCCCAAAAGGACTCCAGATCTGCCCTCCCGAGGAAGAACAAGGCTTGGCGGTGGCTCTGTCTCGTAGATCGTGATAATTATTTCTCCCTGATTTTTTCTGGAATAATGTGATTTTATAGTATAAGGGGGTCATCAGCGGGCCCACCAGGCGGGTACAACCCACCTAGGCATGCCAGGAGAGGGGGCGCACCCTGGTGGGTTGTGCCCACCCATGGGCCCCTCTCCGGTGGGTCTTGGCTCCAGAAATTCTTATTATTGGTATAAATAATCCTCAAAAAGTTCTATTCCATTCCAAGAACTTTTATTTCTGCACAAAAATAACACCATGGCAGTTCTTCTGAAAACAACGTCAGTCCGGGGTTAGTTTCATTCAAATCATGCAAAGTAGAGTCCAAAATAAGAGGAAAAGCGTGAGAAAAAGTAGATACGTTGGAGACGTATCAACTCACCCAAGCTTAAACCTTTGCTTGTGCTCAAGCAATTCAGTTGATAAACTGAAAGTGAGAAAGAAAAACTTTTATTAACTCTTTTGCTCTTGTTTGCATAAATAAGCTTATACATCACCCAGGTTTTCAGCCAACATTATAACTAACCATGTTGACAATGACTCTTAAAGATTATAATGATTCATATCAATGACATAATCAGCTAGTGAGCAATAATAAGATACCTCAAATAGAAACACGTTGTCAAAACAACCATGATATAATATGACAATAATGGTATCTCGCTAGCCCTTTCTGAGACCGCAAAACATAAATGCAGAGCACCTCCGAAGTTCAAGCAATGACTAAACATTGTAATTCATGGTAGAAAAGATCCAGTCATGATGCACCCAACATTAGCTATACACAATGCATAAATCATGACCGCTGTGCTCTACTCAGTTTCTGGCGCTTGTTTATAGAAGGTGATGACACAACATAAAAGTAAATAGATAGTCCCTTCGTGGAGGGAAGCAGTGATTTGCAGAGGTGCTAGAGCTGAATTTTTAAAACAGAGATAAATGATATTTTGAGACATGCACCCTTATCATTCACTTCACGACCATTAGTTATCAACATCTTCCATGCTAAGCATGCTAGTGGTAGTTCCCAAGCGATAAAAGTAAAGGTTTACTCCCCCTACACCATCAATCACACTCCACGGCTTGTCCGAAACAACGGGTGCCGTCCATACCAACATCAGTCTCGGGGGAGTTTTGTTTAATTATTTGCATTTTTGAGTTCGGGACTGGGAATTCCTATTACCGCACATTTCCTGATGCGATGGTGAGTGAATAAACACTCGACCTGAGGATAACATGCTTAGCACGGAAGATATCAACCACCTCCTGTCATTCCATGAACGATCCAGGCACACAAAACGGATACTTTTTTAGAAGTTTTTAGAGGTGGCACATGCAAATTTACTTAGGACGGTAGGGTAATACCGTATATAGATAGGTATGGTGGACTCATCTAGAATAACTTTGGGTTCAAGGTTTTTGATGTACAAGCAGAATCCCCACTTAGTACAAGCGAACCCTAGCAATTTTAAGATTGGGAAGCAGTCAGCTAGAGAGCAACAATGATCATGACCAGGCATTATGCATAAGTAACATTGGACACTAGCATGAGTAGGATATGAACACCATGAACATAAACATTATAGAGGCTATGTTGGTTTTGATTCAACTACATGCATGAACATGTACCAAGTCAAGCCACTCGAACATGCAGAGGAGGATACCATATCATCATACTACAACACAATCATTTCAACACTATGTTGATATCCAAGATAAATCATTATCCACTCCCAGCTACTTATGCATGGCATGAGAAACTATAATTTCTAATTGTCATTGCAAACATGTTTAATCATAACGGGCTGAATCATGGGCACTAGGTTAAACATATTTACACAGACAAGACAAGTCGAGTTCATACTGGTTTCTCTTTGCCACGGCCAGCTCATCGAATATTGTCATTATTGCCTTTCACTTGCATGACCGAATGATATGAAAATAATAATAGTGCAAGAGTGCCATGGACTAAGATGGAATATGCAAACATTTTATTCAACAGGAAAGACAAGGTAAAATGGGCTCTTATTAGTTCAACAGTTATTCATGTGAGAGCCACTCAACATTTTCATCGTGGTCTTCTCCTCGGTAAGACTGGAATAAAAGAAAAGAAATTCAGAGAAATACACTGAAATATTTTTGGAGTTTTTGGTTTTCTTCAGCAAGTAAATAAAAAGCAAAAACGAGGAAAACTATTTACACGGGAAAGCTCCCAACAAGCAAAAGAAGAACAAGGAAATCTTTTGGGTTTTCTTTTTAGTGCTACTACTAAGCATGCATAGAAAGTAAATTACTACAACTAATTTTTTTGCTTTTTTCTAAAGTTGTTCAAACACACAAGAAGAAATCAGGAAAATAAATCTAAGCATGGATGATACAATGAAAAAGTGTGTTCACCGACAAATGAAATGATATGTGAACATGAATATAATTTCAGTGAGAACACGTACTCCCCCAAGCTTAGGCTTTTGGCCTAACTTGGTAGTGAATCAGTAGCCTGGAGGGTAGTAGTCGGCATGGTAGCTCACGGAGGCTCTCGGTGTGGAGGCCTCAGCACGCCGTGCTGATACGTCTCCAACGTATCTACAATTTTTGATTGTTCCATGCTATATTATATCCTGTTTTGGACATTATTATACACTTCTATATTATTTTTGGGACTAACATATTAACCGGAGGCCCAGCCCAGAATTGCTATTTTTTTGCCTATTTCAGAGTTCGCAGAAAAAGAATATCAAACGGAGTCCAAACGGAATGAAACCTTCGGGAACGTGATTTTCGGAACGAACATGATCCAGAGGAGTTGGACCCTACGTCAAGAAAGCAACCAGGAGGGCACAAGGTAGGGGGCGCGCCTACCCCCCCCCCCCTAGGCGCGCCCTCCACCCTCGTAGGGCCCACGTTGCTCCACCGACGTACTTCTTCCTCCTATATATACCTACGTACCCCCAAACTACCAGATACGGAGCCAAAACCCTAATTCCACCGCCGTAACTTTCTGTTTCCGTGAGATCCCATCTTGGGGCCCTTTCCGGAGCTCCGCCGGAGGGGGCATCTATCACGGAGGGCTTCTACATCAACACCATAGCCTCTCCGAAGAAGTGTGAGTAGTTTGCTTCAGACCTTCGGGTCCATAGTTATTAGCTAGATGGCTTCTTCTCTCTTTTTGGATCTCAATACAAAGTTCTCCCCCTCTCTTGTGGAGATCTATTCGCTGTAATCTTCTTTTGCGGTGTGTTTGTTGAGACCGATGAATTGTGGGTTTATGATCAAGTTTATCTATGAAAAATATTTGAATCTTCTCTGAATTCTTTTATGTATGATTGGTTATCTTTGCAAGTCTCTTTGAATTATCAGTTTGGTTTGGCCTACTAGATTGATCTTTCTTGCAATGGGAGAAGTGCTTAGCTGTGGGTTCAATCTTGCGGTGTCCTTTCCTAGTGACAGTAGGGGCAGCAAGGCACGTATTGTATCGTTGCCATCGAGGATAACAAGATGGGGTTTATATCATATGGCATGAATTTATCCCTCTACATCATGTCATCTTGCTTAAAGCGTTACTCTGTTATTTTGAACTTAATACTCTAGATGCATGCTGGATAGCGGTTGATGTGTGGAGTAATAGTTGTAGATGCAGGCAGGAGTCGGTCTACTTCTCTCGGATGTGATGCCTATATACATGATCATACCTATATATTCTCGTAACTATGCTCAATTCTGTCAATTGCTCAACAGTAATTTGTTTACCCACCGTAATACTTATGCTCTCGAGAGAAGCCACTAGTGAAACCTATGGCCCCGGGGTCTATTTTCCATCATATTAATCTTCCATCAATAAGCTATTTCCTTTTCCTTTTATTTTGCTTTCTTTAATTTGCATCTTTATCATAAAAATACCAAAAATATTATCTTATCATATCTATCAGATCTCACTTTCGTAAGTGACCGTGAAGGGATTGAAACCCCTTTATTGCGTTGGTTGCGAGGATTTTATTTGTTTGTGTAGGTGTGAGGGACTCGTGCGTTCCCTCCTACTTGATTGATACCTTGGTTCTCAAAAACTGAGGGAAATACTTACGCTACTTTGCTGCATCACCCTTTCCTCTTAAAGGGAAAACCAACGCAGTGCTCAAGAGGTAGCAAGAAGGATTTCTGGCACCATTGCCGGGGAGTCTACGCAAAAGTCAACATACCAAGTACCCATCGCAAACCCTTATCTCCTGCATTACATTATTTGCCATTTGCCTCTCGTTTTCCTCTCCCCCACTTCACCCTTGCCATTTTATTCGCCCTCTCTCTCCGTCCTCCTTCTCTTTCTCTATTTGCCTCTTTTTGCCCGTCTCTTGTTTGCTTGTGTGTTGGATTGCTTGCTTGTCACGATGGCTCAAGATAATAACAAATTGTGTGACTTTACTAATACCAACAACAATGATTTTATTAGCACTCCGATTGCTCCTCTTACCGATGCTGAATCTTGTGAAATTAATGCTTCTTTGCTGAATCTTGTCATGAAAGATCCGTTTTCCGGCCTTCCTAGTGAAGATGCCACTACCCATCTAAACAACTTTGTTGATTTGTGTGATATGCAAAAGAAGAAAGATGTGGACAATGATATTATTAAATTGAAGCTATTTCCTTTTTCGCTTAGAGATCTTGCTAAAGCTTGGTTTTCGTCTTTGCCTAAAAATAGTATTGATTCGTGGAATAAGTGCAAAGATGCTTTTATCTCTAAGTATTTTCCTCCCACTAATATCATCTCTCTTAGAAATGATATCATGAATTTTAAGCAACTTTATCATGAACATGTTGCACAAGCTTGGGAGAGGGTGAAATTAATGCTACATAATTGCCCTACACATGGTTTGAATTTATGGATGATTATACAAATTTTTTATGCCGGATTGAATTTTGCTTCTAGAAATCTTTTAGATTCGGCCGTGGGAGGCACTTTTATGGAAATCACTTTAGGATAAGCTACTAAACTCCTAGATAATATTATGTTTAATTATTCTCAATGGCACACTGAAAGATCTACTAATAAGAAAGTGCATGCGATAGAAGAAATTAATGTTTTGAGCGGAAAGATGGATGAACTTATGAAATTATTTGCTAATAAAAGTGTTTCTTCTGATCCCAATGATATGCCTTTTTCTACTTTAATCGAGAATAATAATGAATCTATGGATGTGAATTTTGTTGGTAGGAATAATTTTGGTAACAACGCGTATAGAGGAAACTTTAATTCTAGGCCGTATCCTAGTAATTCCTCTAATAATTATGGTAGTTCCAACAACAATTCTTATGGAAATTTTAATAACATACCCTCTGATTTTGAATCTAATATTAAAGAATTTATTACTTCGCAAAAGAATTTCAATGCTTTGATTGAAGAAAAATTGCTTAAGATTGATGAGTTGGCTAGGAACGTTGATAGAATTTCTCTTGATATTGATTCTTTGAAACTTAGATCTATTCCACCTAAGCATGATATCAATGAGTCTCTCAAAGCCATGAGAATTTCCATTCATGAGTGCAAAGAAAGAACCACTAGGATGTGTGCTAAGAAAGATTGCTTTATAAAAGCGTGTTCTTCTAGTTTCCATGATAATAAAGATGAAGATATAAAAGTTATTGGTGTGTCCCCTATTAAATATTTGTTTTGCAATATGAATCTTGATAATGATGGGACTGAATATGATCCACCTTTACCTAGAAGGCGTTCCAAAAATTTGGAGACTTTAGATCTTGATGCTAAAATTGTTAAAAGTGGGATTGAAGAGGTCAAAACTTTAAATATCAATGAACCCACTATTTTGGATCTCAAGGAATTTAATTATGATAATTGCTCTTTGATAGATTGTATTTCCTTGTTACAATCCGTGCTAAATTCTCCTCATGCTTATAGTCAAAATAAAGCCTTTACCAAACATATCGTTGATGCTTTGATGCAATCTTATGAAGAAAAACTTGAGTTGGAAGTTTCTATCCCTAGAAAACTTTATGATGAGTGGGAACCTACTATTAAAATTAAAATTAAAGATCATGAATGCTATGCTTTGTGTGATTTGGGTGCTAGTGTTTCCACGATTCCAAAGACTTTGTGTGATTTGCTAGGTTTCCGTGATTTTGATGATTGCTCTTTAAACTTGCACCTTGCGGATTCAACTATTAAGAAACCTATGGGAAGAATTAATGATATTCTTATTGTTGCAAATAGGAATTATGTTCCTGTAGATTTTATTGTTCTTGACATAGATTGCAATCCTTCATGTCCTATTATTCTTGGTAAACCTTTCCTTAGAACGATTGGTGCAATTATTGATATGAAGGAAGGGAATATTAGATTCCAATTTCTGTTAAGGAAAGGCTTGGAACACTTCCCTAGAAAGAAAATTAAATTACCATATGAATCTATTATGAGAGCCAATTATGGATTGCCTACCAAAGATGGCAATACCTAGATCTATCCTTGCTTTTATGCCTAGCTAGGGGCGTTAAACGATAACGCTTGTTGGGAGGCAACCCAATTTTATTTTTATTCCTTACTTTTTGCTCCTGTTTAGTAATAAATAATTTATCTAGCCTCTGTTTTGGTTGTGTTTTTTGTGTTTAATTAGTTTTTGTGCCAAGTAGAATCGTTGGGAAGACTTGGGGAAAGTCTTTTTAATCTTGCTGTAAAAAAAAGAAACTTTAACGCTCACGAGAATTGCTGCCATTTTTATTTGGAGAGTGATATTTAGTTAACTATTTTTGAAGATGATTAATAGATAAATTCCTCGTGTCCAGCAATTTATTTTTGAATTTTTGGGGTTCCAGAACTTGCTTTAGCTACAGATTACTACAGACTATTCTGTTTTTGACAGATTCTGTTTTTCGTGTGTTGTTTGCTTATTTTCATGAATCTATGGCTAGTAAATGTAACATCCCAAATTTTCAATTTGGAATCTTTTACAATTATTAGCTAAGCATCTATGCATTTTGAATTGAGTGGCATTTGGAAATTTTCAGAGACTTTTGAGTTTTGGTTTAATTTGGATTCAACTTGGCATTTGAAAATCTACCTCAATATCCCTGACAAATACTTGAGAAAAAGTATGAGAGGAGCTAACATGACACTCCAAAAATGTCAGAAGAACATATTGCCAAAAGGTTTGAATTCAAATTTGGATTTTATTTGGAGTTTGCAGAAAATGTTTTTTTTAGTTTCTGTTTTGCCTCTATAAAAATGTCCACGCTATAGGATAAATTCCCCTGAGAATTTTGATATATATATATGCCCTATATAAAAATATTATAGATTTCCCTTATTTTATTTTTTCTCTCTCTGCCTTAATTCAAAAAAAAAGGGAAAAGGCCCACGCGCGAGCCAGGCCAACCGGCCCAGCAGCGCCGAGCCGCAGCTCACAAGCACCCGAGCCGGCCCAGCCGACAGTAGGCCAGCGCCCCCGCGCCCGAACCCCTCTCCCCTCGGTCGCCGCTCGCCCCCTTCCCTCTCTGTCCCACTGACCCGCGGGTCCCACCCTATCCCTAACCCCTCGCCCACGACACGCCGCACCGGAGCACGCGCAGAGCGCGCCCGACACCGTGATCCTCTCGGGATCGTGATCCCGAGTCACCCCCTGCTCCACGAAGGTGCCCTATAAATACCCCTGCCTCTCCTCTCTCGATCCCCCTAAAACCCCAACCCCGAAACCCACCACCGCCCATGCCCTTGCGGAACGCATCTCGCCGCCGTCGCCTCAGTTCGCCGCCACTCCCGACGCCGGTGAGCCCTCTCTGCCCCTCGCAGCACCTTCACCCGAACCTCCACTACCTCCCGCACCTCTTTGACACCTTTTCATCGCCCAGGAACCGCCGAAGCCGTCGCCCCCGAGCTCGCTCATCGCTCGTCGGAGATGCAGCTCACTAGGGAGCAGTCGACGTTGCCCCGACCACCTCCGTCGTCCCCGAGCTCCCCTGACTCCATCCCCGACCTCCACTCGAGCTGCCGCACCCGCCCGACGACTCCGCCGCCGCCCCAGACCACCGGAGCACCCCCGCCACCGTCGCTCGAGCCGCCGTCGTCCCTCGTCGCCGCTGTAAGCCACCGGACTCCCTCCACCGTTCGATCTGCACTGCACGACTTAGATTAGACTAGCGAAGGGGTACGGTTTATTTCATATAGATCGGTTAGTTACGGGTTAGATCGGTTTATTTTTAAAAAAAATTGGTTTAGTTAGACCGCCCCGATCGGTTTATTTCTGTTAGCCCGTGGACGCAATGGTCTATTCAACGCATGAGCGTTGTTTAGTTTTAGAACGCCCACTGTTCAGCCCATTAGCGCGTTAGTTTTTGTTTAGTTTCTGTTTTTAAAATAGAATAGTTCCAGTTTTGTAAAATCTATATCTTTTAATTTATTTAATATTTTTAGTTGATTCTTTTTGCTCTAGTTTGAAAATTTCCTATAGTTGCTGTAGAAATTAGATTCGGTCATGTTTAGGTTTTAAAAAAATTGTTTTATATTAGTTTTAGTCAGATTAGTTTTTCTGCTATAAATTGAGTTAGGATTATTTTTTTAGTGATTCTTTTTGTCACTGCTTTGTTTTGACTTTGTCTAGTAGTACGAATTTATTTGGGCATTTTTTAGTCTTTATTAAAAATAGTTTTTATGCGAAAACAAGCTTTTCTAGTTTATTTAGCTTGCTAATGTTTTCTGTTGTTCTAGTTATTTTTAAATTTTATTTTTCCTATGTTATAGATTATTTTAGATTAGTTTCTGTAGTTACAGAGAGTGAACATTTATTTACAGCAAAATAAAAAGTTTTATTTTATTTTCTTATTAGTTTTGTTTTAGGTATAACAGGAGTTCTATAATAGATATTGGTTTGAATCTTTTTGCACCTAGTTTGTATGTTGTTTTCCTTTATGTTAGTTAGTAAAACCATTGTTTTGGATCTGTAAAGAAAAGTGTTAGTAGGTTAAAACTATTTCTTTGTTGTTGCTTGATGTGATGGAAACCTTGATTTTGTTTTCCCCGAGTTTTCTTTGATTTTGGTTTGAGTGCTTGTGTGTTTTCCCTCAGTTTGCTGATATGTCATTAGTGAAATACTTATTTGTGCTATTGTTTGACTCGATAGAATTTCCGGAGTGCGAAGCTTGCTATCTCGAGTCACTAGCGTTTGGAGACCGTCAACCAGGCAAGTTATTTGATCATGTTTTTCAATACCTATGATTTTGTTGCATTAGAATTATTCCTCCCCACCATGCATGCAGTAGGAGAATTTTAAGTTATGTTCTTGAGTAGTATCATGAGGTAGGATGAACCCACTTCCCCTTGTTACCATTGACCGGGACAATGTAGTTTATTTTGCTATGCTCGTAGACGGGGTTGGTTGAGTGATTCATAAGGGAGATGTGAGAGTCAAGATGATGACAACCCCATGACTTCAAGCTCAAGATGGACTTCAAATTCACTACTGGGTGGAGGACGGTTGACGGGCACCCTGGAGAAACCAGCGGATGGCCGGGATGCATGGAGAAGCGCCATGACATCTTGCGGAAAGCTTCACCCAGCCACGAAGAGACGGATGGATACCCCTTGACCGGAAGCTTACCTGTGCAGCCGCAAGCCATTATGGGATCTAGCTAGGCTGACCTTAGGCGTGACTCTGGACGGATGGTGCCAGCAGATGTAGAAGAACAGTAGGACATGGATGGGTACCGGCAGTGCTCAGAGAAACTCTACGGAAGACCATGTTTTGTTCATCCCGTCTTCAAACACCAGGCAGTGCGAGGACATAAAGGAGGGAACGATTCTTGCGGGTAAAGTGCACAAGACTCTGCAGAGTAACAACCTAATCGATTAGCCGTGTCCCCGGTTACGGACAAATGAGCCTCTGGAAACTGGAGTATTTCGGAAATCTCAACACCGAACTTAATAAATTAATTGAGGGGTTATTTAATAATTGGGAATGACACATTGGTTGGCGGAACTATCTCAATAACAACCAAAATTTTGTAGTAATTGCAAGCAAGTCCTTTGTTATAGGAAAAAATTGGCTTTTTCGCAAAAACATAAAAAATTAGAGCCCCACAACCAAATTGCATATAGTGTTAGAAATTTTATTGTTGTTCTCTCTATGACTTGCCGGCATATTCAAAATGTGACCTACACGGCTGCAACATCTTATGTTGCAGAGGAGTTTTCCGACCAGGAGTGAGGCTACGATCCACGCTTGGCGATTGCCCTATGGAGTCGGATGGACTCGCTATTCGTCTATGCTTCCGCAGCTTTATTTAGTTTATTTCTCATGAGTTGGCCTTCGGCCGAATTTATTCTATTGTAATAAAGACTCGATATGAGAATCGTGTAATAAATTCAGGTGTGATTGAACTTTGAATCTTTCATCAATGTACTGTGTGTGCCAGCATGATCTTGGGATGGTACAACTACACAGAGACTTGACCGATTTTGGGTCGGGTCGCTACAGTAAAATAGTTTTTAAACCATAGAGAAGTCGGAACACAGTAGGTTTAACACCAATATAAATAAAGAATGAGTTCATTACAGTACCTTGAAGTGGTGTTTTGTTTTCTTTCGCTGACGGAGCTCACGAGATTTTCTACTTTAAGTTTTGTGTTGTGAAGTTTTCAAGTTTTGGGTGAAAGATTTGATGGATTATGGAACAAGGAGTGGCAAGAGCCTAAGCTTGGGGATGCCCATGGCACCCCAAGATAATCTAAGGACACCTAAAAGCCCAAGCTTGGGGATGCCCCGGAAGGCATCCCCTCTTTTGTCTACTTCCATCGGTAACTTTACTTGGAGCTATATTTTTATTTACCACATGATATGTGTTTTTCTTGGATCGTCTTGTATTATTTGAGTCTTTATTTGTTAGTTTTCCACAATCATCCTTGTTGTACACACCTTTTGAGAGAGACACACATCATTCGGAAATTGTTAGAATACTCTATGTGCTCCACTTATATCTTTTGAGTTATATAGTTTTTGCTCTAGTACTTCACTTATATCTTTTACGGCACGGTGGTGGATTTGTTTTATACAAACTATTGTTCTCTCATGCTTCACTTAGATTAATTTGAGAGTCCTACAAAACAATGTTTTAATTTGCTTTAATTATGTTAGGCATTCAAGATTAATACAAAAATTCTTATGAGTGTGTTGAATACTATGAGAAGTTTGATACTTGATAATTGTGTTTAGATATGGAGGTGGTGATATTAGAGTCGTGCTAGTTGAGTAGTTGTTAATTTGAGAAATTCTTGTGTTGAAGTTTGTGATTCCCGTAGCATGCACGTATGGTGAACCGTTATGTGAAGAAGTTGGAGCATGATTTATTTATTGATTGTCTTCGTTGTGAGTGGCGGTCGGGGATGAGCGATGGTCTTTTCCTACCAATCTATCCCCCTAGGAGCATGCGCGTAGTACTTTGCTTCGATAACTAATAGATTTTTGCAATAAGTATGCGAGTTCTTTATGACTAAAGTTGATTCCATGGATTATACGCACTCTCACCCTTCCACCATTGCTAGCCTCTCTAATACCGCACACCTTTTGCCGGTATCATACACCCACCATATACCTTCCTCAAAACAGCCACCATACCTACCTATCATGGCATTTCCATAGCCATTCCGAGATATATTGCCATGCAACTTTCCACCATTCCGTTTACTATGACACGTTCCATCATTGTCATATTGCTTTGCATGATCATGTGGTTGACATTTTAGTTGTGGCAAAGCCACCGTTCATAATTCTTTCGTACAAGTCACTCATGCAACATTGCTATCCCGGTATACCGCCGGAGGCATTCATATAGAGTCATACTTTGTTCTAGTATCGAGTTGTAATCATTGAGTTGTAAATAAATAGAAATGTGATGATCATCATTCATAGAGTATTGTCCCAAAAAAAGGAGAAAGGCCAAATAAAAAAAGAGGCCCAAAAAATATATAATAAAAAGGGACAATACTACTATCCTTTTTCCACACTTGTGCTTCAAAGTAGCACCATGATCTTCATGATAGAGAGTCTCCTATGTTATAACTTTCATATACTAGTGGGAATTTTTCATTATAGAACTTGGCTTGTATATTCCAATGGTGGGATTCCTCAAAATGCCCTAGGTCTTCTTGAGCAAGCGAGTTGGATGCACACCCACTTAGTTCTTTTGTTGAGCTTTCATATACTTATAGCTCTAGTGCATCTGTTGCATGGCAATCCCTACTCACTCACCTTGATATCTATTAATGGGAATCTCCATAGCCCGTTGATACACCTAGTTGATGTGAGACTATATTCTCCCTTTTTTTCTTCTCCACAACCACCATTCTGTTCCACATATAGTGCTATGTCCATGGCTCACGCTCATGTATTGCGTGAAGATTGAAAAAGTTTGAGAACACCAAAAGTATGAGACAATTGCTTGGCTTGTCATTGGGGTTGTGCATGATTTAAATACTTTGTGTGGTGAAGATGGAGCATAGCCAAACTATATGATTTTGTAGGGATAACTTTCTTTGGCCATGTTATTTTAAAGAGACATAATTGCTTAGTTAGTATGCTTGAAGTATTGTTATTTCTATGTCAATATTAAACTTTTGTCTTGAATCTTTCGGATCTGAATATTCATACCACAATTAAGAGAATTACATTGAAATTATGCCAAGTAGCATTCCACATCAAAAATTCTATTTTTATCATTTACCTACTTGAGGATGAGTAGGAATTAAGCTTGGGGATGCTTGATACATCTCCAAGATATCTATAATTTTTTATTGTTCCATGCTATATTATATCCTGTTTTGGACATTATTGGGCTTTATTATACACTTTCATATTAGTTTTGGGACTAACCTATTAACTGGAGGCCCAGCCCAGAATTGTTGTTTTTTGCCTATTTTAGAGTTTCGCAGAAAAAGATATCAAACGGAGTCCAAACGGAATGAAACCTTCGGGAACGTGATTTTCAGAACGAACATGATCCAGAGGACTTGGACCCTACGTCAAGAAAGCAACTAGGAGGGCACGAGGTAGGGGGGCGCGCCTACCCCCCCTGCCGCCGCCCCCAGGCGCACCCTCCACCCTCGTGGGGCCCACATTGCTCCATCGACGTACTTCTTCCTCCTATATATACCTACGTACCCCCAAACTACCAGATACTGAGCCAAAACCCTAATTCCACCGTCGTAACTTTCTGTATCCGTGAGATCCCATCTTGGGGCCTTTTCCGGAGCTCCGCCGGAGGGGGCATCTATCACGGAGGGCTTCTACATCAACACCATAGCCTCTCCATGAAGTGTGAGTAGTTTACTTCAGACCTTCGGGTCCTTAGTTATTAGCTAGATGTCTTCTTCTCTCTTTTTGGATCTCAATACAAAGTTCTCCCCCTCTCTTGTGGAGATTTATTCGATGCAATCTTCTTTTGCAGTGTGTTTGTTGAGACCGATGAATTGTGGGTTTATGACCAAGTTTATCAATGAACAATATTTGAATCTTCTCTGAATTCTTTTATGTATGATTGGTTATCTTTGCAAGTGAGCTTCAAGACGCTGCGTTTGTGAGCACACATTTGACCGACTCACTGACATCACAAATGAGCTTCAAGCCCTCGGCGCCACTGAGATTACCAAACACGAAGTCGTCAAGACGCTGCTGAGATCACTTGATAGCTCGTTTGACATCCTGGCCCTGATGATTCAAGAACGTCCTGATTTCAAGACACTCGATCCGTCTGACATACTTGAGAGGCTCAACACACATGAGTTTCAACTTTCGGAGAAAAGAGATATCTACGGTCCAAACTATGGGCGAACTCGTGCCTTGAAGGCAAAAGTTGTCTCCTCATCTAAAGAAGAATCTGACAGCAGTTCTGATGATCCTGAAGACATTGGAAGGGAACTTGCTATGCTTGTCAAGAAGTTCCAAAAATTCACCAAGAAGAAAGGCTTCAGAAAGTCTTCCCGATCAAGTTCAAGGAATGATGAAGCTCCTGCTCATGACTACAAGAGGAAAACATGTCACAAGTGCAAGAAACTTGGCCACTTCATCTCTGAGTGTCCATAGTGGGACAATGAGAACAAAAAGAAGAAGAAGAGCAAGGAATATGACTCTGACGACAAGAAAAAGAAGAAGAAATACTCAAAGTCTTCTTCCAAGTCTTCCTCAAAGTCTTCATCACACAAGAAGAGCTCATCTGGCAAGGCACGTGCGTTTGTTGGCGAGGAAATGGATTCATAGGAGGAGTCCGCTTCTGAGGAGGTGGAGGTGGAGTCTGAGGAGGAGTCCGATTCAGGCGTCGCAAGTATGGCTACAGCATATGTTGCCAAGTCCATCTTCAACACTGAAGACAATGACCTCATCACCGAAACCGATGCAAATGACAAGGACTACTCCGCTTCTACCTACTGCTTCATGGCACGCGGTGCCAAGGTAAACACACGCACTACTCACTATCAAACATCTAGTGACGATGACTCTGATTGTGGTTCAAAACCCAGCTACAAAACACTTGCTAAAATTGCAACTGAACAACAGAAAGCTATGGAACATATTCAAAAACTGTTAGACAGAAGCGATGATCTGTTAGGTGCTGAAATGACTCGATCTGAATCCTTAATTGAAGACATAAAAAATCTTCACGTTAAGTATCAGGAACTTGAAAGTCGTCATGAAACTCTCTCAACAACTCATGAAAAGCTTTCCTATGATTATCTTCAAAGGAAGCAAGATCTTGAGAAATTGAGAGCGGTTCATGAATATCTTCAAAAGGAAAACGAGTCACTTCGCGCCAAACAGATCAGTCCCGCTCAGGAAGGATTTGAACCACCATGTCTTAAATGCATTGAGCGTGATAATGCTACTTCTGTTGCTGAATGTTCTACTGCTACTGTTGTTGCAATATGTTCAACTGTTGATGTGGTAACTAACCCCTCTGCTGAGGATACCACCGCTATTGCTGATGAGAATGCTAGGTTGAAGACATTGCTTGAAACAGGGATGTACAAAAGTCTTAAAGGGCATCAGACACTATGTGATGTCCTCAAAAAGCAGATTCTGAACCGAAACCCGAGGAAAGAGGGTGTTGGGTTCGTAAGGAAAATGAATGCTAATGGCTCTTACTGGAAACCTGAGCAGTACCCCAAAACCATGTGGGTTGCTGCAAAGGAACCTTCAGCAGATCCATCCAATCTATCTGGCTTCACTTGTGCTAACCCCATTATCATTGATGAATCCTTTGATGCAAACTATATACTGTTTAAGAATCAGAATGGTGAAGTGTTTGCCAGGTACATTGGTACTAACTGCAGGAATGGACCGCCTATGAAGAAAATCTGGGTTCCGAAAAGGTGTCTGGAGAATCTTCCTGTGAATGTCATCATGACAACTCACATGAAGAAGACAAACCTCAGACCAAAGGCTTCATACGGTCCAAAGGCTTCATACAGACAAAGGACTCACCTGAGTCGCACTTACGCAAATGTTTTGCAGGGAAACCATACTCAGGCATATGAATATGAGAGCGGTTCATCAAACCGCCATGTTCATAAGACCAAGAACTATTCTGCTTATTCTTATGAGTACTATTGTCCGCCTGCAAGAATGTTTGCTAGGGCTCCAAAGCCAAAGTTCTCAGATGCTGCACTTAGACTTATTGCTTCTAAGCCACCCTTTAAGATGTGGGTGGCTAAGAAAGCTTAACTCTCTTTTGCAGGGAAAGGTCTCCAGCAGAAAACCAAAATCATCTGACGCTATTGCTCGGGACCTTAAACATCTTGTAGGGCGCAAGATCAAATACCCGAATGGTCTTATTATGTACTTCGTTCCTGAATCGCTTGCTACTCTCCCTATTAGTCCTAATCTGGATCTAAGCTTTCATAACCCACTGGTTCGCCAAATGTTTTTGCTTCACAATGCTCTTCGTGAAGCCTATCCCCCTAACTGCACTATAGGGTACGACACCAGTGTCTTCAGAATGGATTATTGATAGTGGGTGTACAAATCACATGACTGGCAAAAGAAGCCTTCTTATGGACTCAACCTTACGTCCATCCGACAAGAACCACATCACCTTTGCTGACACTGGTAAAAGTAAGGTATTGGGTCTAGGTAGAGTTGCAATCTCAAGGGATCAACATATGGATAAAGTCATGCTTGTTGAATCCCTTGGCTTCAACTTAATGTCTGTCTCAATGCTTTGCGATTTAAACATGATCGTAATATTTGGAAAATATCGTTGCATTGTTCTAATGGAATCTGACAAGTCTCTAGTATTTGAAGGGTATCGAGAAGATGATTTGTACGTGGTAGATTTCTCAGCAGGACCACAGCTTGCTGTATGTCTTCTAGCAAAAGCTTCAGAATGCTGGCTCTGGCATCGGAGGCTTGGGCATGCTGGCATGAGGAACCTCCACACCCTGGCAAAGAAGAAGCATGTCATAGGCATCGAGGGCGTCAAGTTCAAGAAAGATCACTTATGCGGTGCCTGTGAGGCAGGAAAGATGATGAGGGCCAAACATCCCTCGAAGACAATCATGACCACTACTCGACCCTTCGAACTGCTTCACATGGATCTTTTCGGTCCCACTCATTACTCAACTCTTACTACTACTGCTTGCCTCTATGGCTTTGTTATTGTTGATGATTATTCTAGATATACTTGGGTGCACATAATCCTTTACAAGACTGAAGTGCAGGATGTCTTTAGACACTTCGCCAATCGAGCTATGAACAATTATGGCGCCAAGATAAAGCACATCAGAAGTGACAATGGCACTGAATTCAAGAACACTGGCCTTGATACATATCTTGATACCTTGGGCATCACACATGAATTCTCGGCCCCGTACACGCCACAGTAGAATGGCGTCGTCGAATGCAAGAACAGAACACTCATTGAGATGGCCAGAACGATGCTAGATGAATACAAGACTCCAAGAAAATTCTGGCCTGAAGCCATTGATACTGCATGCCATACAATCAATCGTGTTTATCTTCACAAGGTTCTGAACAAGACATCTTATGAGCTCCTTACTGGCAAGAAGCCAAATGTCAGTTACTTCAGAGTATTTGGAGCCAGGTGCTGGATCAAGGACCCACATCACACCTCAAAGTTTGCACCAAAAGCACATGAGGGTTTTATGCTTGGATATGGAAAGGACTCGCACTCCTACAGAGTCTTCAATCTCTTTCATTACAAAGTGGTTGAAACAGTGGATGTGCGGTTCGATGAGACCAACGGTTCACAAAGAGAGCAACTGCCAAATGTGCTAGATGAAGTTCCATCCAGTGAATCAATCAAGCTAATGGGATCTAGAGAAATTATACCTTCTGAAGCTCATCCTGAAGAAGAACTTATCATCTCAGCACCTGATCAACATGAAGACAATGCTTAGCCTGAAGACATTCCTTCTAACGACGACAATGATCAGCAAGAGCAAAATCTTCGTCCTGTTCATCCTCGCGTTGCCAACGAAGTACAGATTGAAAGAATAATTGATAGCATCAATGCACCCGGTCCACTCACGCGTTCAAGGGCGACTCAGCTGGCAAATTTCTGTGGGCACTTCGCATTTGTCTCAATAACAGAACCCAAGAAAGTTGAAGAAGCCTTCATGGAACCTGAATGGATTCAAGCTATGCAAGAAGAGCTTCAACAGTTTGAGCTGAACAATGTATGGGAACTAGTTAAGCATCCTGATCCACGGAAGCGCAATATAATAGGCACCCAATGGATATACCGCAACAAGCAAGATGAGCATGGTCAAGTTGTCAGAAACAAAGCTCGTCTCGTTGCTCAAGGATATACTCAAGTGGAAGGCATTGACTTCGATGAAACATTTGCTCCTGTGGCTAGACTTGAAGCCATACGCATACTGCTGGCCTATGCAAATCATAATAACATACTTCTGTATCAAATGGATGTGAAGAGTGCTTTTCTCAATGGCAAGATTGAAGAAGAAGTGTATGTTGCACAACCGCCTGGCTTTGAAGATCCAAAACATCCTGACATGGTATACAAGCTCAACAAGGCACTGTATGGCCTCAAACAAGCCCCTCGGGCCTGGTATGACACACTCAAATACTTCCTGAAGAGCAAAGGCTTCATACCTGGTTCCCTAGACCCCACTCTCTTCAGGAAGACATATGATGGAGAACTGTTTGTGTGCCAAATATATGTGGATGACATTATCTTCGGCTGCACCAATCAGAAGTACAGTGAAGAGTTTGGATATATGATGCAAGAGCAATATCAGATGTCCATGATGGGAGAGCTGAAGTTCTTCCTCGGTCTTCAAATACGACAACAACGCAACGGCATCTTCATATCTCAAGAGAAGTATCTCAAAGATTGCCTGAAGAAGTTTGGTATGCAAGACTGCAAAGGCTTCACGACACCAATGCCAGCCAAACATCATCTGGGTCCCGACGACAATGGTAAAGAGTTCGATCAAAAGGTATACCGCTCCATGATTGGTTCTTTACTTTATCTATGTGCATCTAGGCTAGATATTATGCTTAGTGTTTGCATGTGTGCTCGATTTCAAGCGGCACCAAAGGAGTCGCATCACTTAGCTGTGAAGCGAATTCTTCGATATTTGGCTCACACCCCAACTCTAGGATTATGGTATCCAAAGGGCTCAGAGTTTGATCTGGTTGGATTCTCGGATGCTGATTATGCTAGTGACAAAGTTGATCGCAAGTCTACATCGGGGACATGTCACTTTCTGGGACGATCACTTGTATGTTGGTCTTCAAAGAAGCAGAACTGTGTATCTCTCTCCATTGCGGAATCTGAATACATTGCTGCTGGATCTTGCTGCGCTCAGATTCTGTGGATGAAGCAAACACTCAAGGACTATGGCATTCATCTGAAGCAAGTGCCACTCTACTGCGACAACAAAAGCGCCATCAAGATTGCCAACAACCCAGTTCAGCACTCAAAGACAAAGCACATTGAAATTCGTCATCACTTTCTCAGAGATCATGTTGTGAAGGAAGATATTGATATCATACACGTCAACACTAAAGAGCAGTTGGCAGATATCTTCACCAAGCCCTTGGATAAGAAGAGATTTTGCAAGTTACGGTGTGAGCTAAATATCCTGGAATCCTCAAATGTCCTGTGATCAGGCACACATCCTAACCCTTATGCATATTGATGACTTAGATGTGCAACACACGAAGTAAGTATATCTTCAATCAATGAAGACATACATTCTAAGTGTGAATACATTAATGTGGAATTTGGCTTCGGAGCGCCACGATAATTGTGCGCCGTGTCTGGGTCTAATACTTCCTATACAATGGGTAACGCCACCACCAAATGTTCTATTTTGAAGTGTTTCACTCATGGCGTTACATTTGCTATGTCTTCACATTTGGTTTGGCTTCAATCTCAACATATCTTCATGATTATCTTCACTATATTGATTATATATATATATATATATATATATATATATACTAGTGTTCTGTCCTCTACAACATTCACTTATAGCTATGTCTTCTTGTTGAATCCTTTGAACTAAGTGAATGTGATCGGACCCTAACCTCTCTATGCTTTCTATCTCAAATTCTATCTCTCCAAATCATATGCATTCTATTGAAACTGTCGAATGTCTTCTCTGCGTCCTTGTCAGTAGAAGATACAGAGACAACCATTAAGTCCGTTTTCAATGCTCATTCCTCCACATGAAACCCGGAGAAGTAGGAACGACCACCCGACAATCCAGACGTGCGTGGGATGTGGAACAAACCCCAAAATTCCGCATAATGGCCACATGTTCCTCAGATGCGAATCGCTAGGGGCACCTGTGTAATAATGCAGTGCCTCCCCTGTACCTATAAATACACACTTCACAGCGGTCATTATCTCTTCTTCCACTCTCGCACGAACCCTAGCGCCACCGCTAGCCCTCGACGACGCCGGCGACGAAGCGCTTCACTGCCGCAACCTCTCCGATGCCGTCCTCACGCCGACCGCGGACATCGTCCTCTCCGCCGTCGCCGTAGGTGTCCTCCGTCGCCAAGTTAGGGCACGGAAGATCGAACTGCTCGGCCTCATCTTCCACTCCGTCTAGCAGTTCTTAGTGTGGTAAATAAAACTTCCTTTTTACGGCACCGTTGATCCTATGGCTTTGTCACTTTCTACCACAAGCAGTTTCTATTCACACAAGTTAGATATCTCTCATACTGCATCTCATAACATGCCTAGTATATTCACTTATGCTTCACAAAGTAGTTAGATTCCTCACTTGTACTGATCTGTGGATTCGTACAAATCTGGAACCAACTCCTTATCTATAAGTGAATGTCTTCGCACGATGAGGTCAATGTCTTCTAAACTGATTTATCTTCAAAATCTTCTGAGAATGCATATGACCTCTTCCCCTTCCCTCGCACCTTAATGCTGTCACAGGTACATGTCCGTGGGAGAATCCTTTGGTTCTCATAGTCTGCATTCATTTGCAGAATTCTTACAGCATCACATAAATTCTCCCGAAGCCAGTTCCTGTTTGTCCAGCAAGCAAAAACCTTTGAAGCCTTTGAACGTGTTGAAGCCTTTCAGTTTAAAGTTCATGGCTTCAGAGAAATCAGCAAGGAAGGGTGGCAGAAAGCGTCGTGGAGAAACATCTAGAGATCTGCCAGATGACCTCTTAGAACTGTACAAGACAGATCCTGAAGAGGATTACAATCAGCGCAAGACCCGAATCCAATGGATTCGAAGATATTGGGAAGAACAATGGTTCAAATACCGATTTGTAACCCATGAATATGCTGAGAAAAATGCCATCAAGAGACCGTGGGGAGACATCCTATATAAGAATCTTCTACCCAGGTCCAGAGATGAAGCCATTGAACAAGGCTTCTATCCCTGCATGGTCCGTGGACCACAGCCTGCTGATGCACACCCATCGTCACTACTATGGTGTCGTGACGACAATTTGTTCAAGCGCAACTTCCAGTTTGCCCAGAACTCAGTGAAGCAAAACAAGAAGACATTGGGACTAGACTTCAACCCTGGTCCCTCAGCTCAAAGGGCTGATGGCACACGAGATGCAGAACCCAATGTCATCGGTCCTTTCTACAACCTTGAAGGCCTCATCACCCATATCTTGGTTCAAGGGACTGCAGTGAATGAGCCTGCAGCTGACGCTGAATCAGATGAAGCGCCTGCAGCACCGAAGCCAAAGAAGTTGAAGAAGCCTAAAGCTTCAAAGCCTGCCCCTTCACCAAAAATCTCACGGGCAAAGCCACTGGCAACTGCACCTCCTGAAGACAGTGTGCAGTCCGAAGATTTATCACGCATCTCCAAGCCCCAGAAGGTCAAGATGCCTCTGCCACACACCGGCAAAGAGCTAACAGCTGCTGCCATTCTGCGCAATGATGCCATTGATCTGTCAAGTGATGAAGATCTTGCAGATGACGCTCTTGAGCAACTCATCAAGAGCAAAGAAGAAGCAGAAATCTTCAATGATCTGCCTCTCTTTGATGTAACCATCATCCACAACTTCATTGACGAGTGGTTTGACACGCCAAACATCAGCTTTGAAGATCTGCAACTACCCATTGGCCTCAGTGTCGCCTTCCAAGGCGCCATTGCTTCAGAGCTAGCTGTCGCCCAGTGCATTGTTGAACTAAAGCAAAAGATTGACTATGAAAAGGCTCAGTTCAAGAAGCATATGGCCAAGCTCAGCGTGCAAGAAGTGAAGAACTTCAAGATCATGATGCACGAGCTCAAGGAAGCCTTTGTAAATAAACGTGCAGAAGCTCAGGGTTCGCGTGAGCGCATGAAGGTTCTGGCTGACAGATGTGTGCAAGCCTACAATGAGGCTGAGAAGCGCAAGGCCCTTGGGCGTCCTGGAATCGACTCCAGGATGGCCGCAAAGAAGAAGAAGAAGCCCGATACGGCTGAACCCGATGCACCAAGGCAGGAAGCAGTTCCCATTGTCTTCCCAACTAGAATGACTGGCTCGAAGCCAAAAAGCCGGTAAACCGCTTCAGAGCTCAAGAAGACGAGGACTGCTGAGGCTGAAGCCAGGAAGAGGAAACATCCTGAAGCCTCTCCTACTGCCCCCTCCAAGAAGAAGAGGAAGACCAAGAAAGATCGGGCTGCCCCCACAGAGCCTTTGATAGTTGAACCCATTTCTATGGTTCGTCCTGACGCTGGACGCCAACTGAAAATCCATGAGCCTGCTTTCACAGAGGCTCATGAAGCTGAAGACTTTCCAGCAACTGATCCCATCGCTGCTGAAGACATTGGTCAACATGACCATGTAGAAGATGGTGCAGTCCTTCCTCAGCTCGAGAACAGCGAACTCATCAGCATTGGTCGTCCACTGACACCAATTGCACAGGATGCTTCATGGGCGGATCGCCCACAAGAGGAAGAAGACTTTCAGGCCCAGCCAACTCCAACTACACAGGCGTCGCATGCGTTGCACAAGCTTCGCAAAGGTCCAAGGCCTCAAGTCTCTGCTGAAGACAATCTGGCTGCATCAGCCGCGGAAGAAGAAGTCCCACAAGTTGCCACTCCCCTGTCCCACCAAGAAGCAGTTCTCAAGGAGAACGTGATTGTGACCGACCCTCTAGCTCGTCAAGTGGAGGCTGAAGCTAATGTGGAGCCCTCCCCAACGGAAGAAGAAGTCAGCGAAGCCACTGATCCCGCCACTTCTGTTCCTGAGTCTGCTGCCGGTCCCTAGTTCGACTATCATGTTGAGCACAGGCCTCAGATACAGAAGCCAATCCCAAGATTGCCAAGGTTCCCAGGTCCTGCATCAGCACCTGGCTCCTTCAATATCAATGGCTTCAGAGCAGACAACACATTCTTCAATAGATCCAGGAACCCCTACTCAAGGGAAAGGATATCATCTGATTGGTTCTGGAGCTATCCGCGGCGAAGCTATTACTCATGCATTCTTTACAACCAAGGTTGCATCTTCCCACACAAGCGCCTTGACATTGAAGCTATAGCTGGTCTACCCTGTATGGAAGAAGCTCTGGATTGCTTCAAGGAAGTTGGACTGCTGCCGTTCGTTATTGACCAAGAGCATTGGAATGAAGAGTTGCTGCTCCAATTCTATGCCACACTTCACATCCGCGGGTATAGCAGAGATCCGAAGACTTGGGTCCTGGAGTGGATGACAGGAAACGTTCATCACGAAGCCAAAGCCTTTGACATCATTGAGCTCACTGGTTTGCCCACTCCTGGCGATCTCTACGAGCATGGCTGTCAGCTTCATAGTGAAGCCATTGAGAGCATCTTTCAGAAGATTGAACCTGATATGATTCAGATGCTCAGTATGATGAAGCCATTGCCCCAAGATGCTGCTCATCCCACGGAGTTCTTCATTGAAGACCTTGAGTATCTGCCAAGAACCATTTATCACATCATTAGGCGAACTCTCTGGCCCATCAAAGGGCACTCTCCACATGCCAAGCTTGAGGGTGCAATGAAGACTTTGATCTTCTATATTCTTCATGGAAAATGCTTCAATACACAGGACTTCTTCATTCACCAACTTGCTGCATCAGGCTCTGATCTATTTGGCTTGAAGTTCTATGCCCCATGGGTAACGCGGCTGATCAAACTTCACTCCGCTATCTCATATCAGCCATCTGCTCGCAATCATCGGATTTTTCTGCCTGATGTGGATATGTCAATTGAAGCCATCTATCTTGAGCCTGCCAAGGAACCTCTAAGTCCTCAGAATGCAGAGCATCAGAGTTTCTCTCAGAACATTGAAGGAGTTGAAGCAGTCACTCGTATCTATCCTTTGGCTGGCACTACACGCGCACCACATCCTGCTCTCACTGAAGCCACTGATAGTACAACTGCTCCACGACCCAAGAAGCGCACTCGTGTTCTCAACGACCGAGAGATTCTTGTGGCTCTTCATCAGAAACAGGATAGGCATCATGACTGGTTGAAGCGTCAGATGCAAAGCCTCTTGGTGGATGTTAATCGCATTCGCAATCTTTCCACCAAGAATGCTTTTGTTGCCCATGAAACCTCTCGCCGCACATGGAAAGGGTTGATGCTGATGTGTTCTGAAGATGATCTTCAAGAGGATGGCTTCACTGAGAGTTTCAAGTTTTACTCCACACCTCCTCGAAGGGCAGTGCTGCGACGAACTCCATCCCTTGAAGACTCTGAGTTCTCTTCCTCTGCTGCAACTATGAATGTCAAAGTGATCGAGGATGAAGACGATGCTACTTCACCGCCACCTCCTTCAGCAAGCTTCGACTCTGCTCCGAGCTCTTCTGCACCGCCAAACAACACCAACGACCCTGCTGCTTCACCTACTCCTCATGGGAACGAGTAGATGCTCTATGTCTTCAAACCTTTTTGGTCCTTACTGACAAAAGGGGGAGAAGCATATGAGGTTGATAGTCTTCAAGCGGGTCCATATGGGCGGGTGCTACTTATCTGCCACCTTGTTTTGCGATGATAAATTCCGCATGTGCGACGATAAATTCTGCACTTAGATCATTCTGCAGACGTCCATTTTCCATTATGCATGCCATTATCTTCATATACTTTCACATGCATAGTGGATTGTCATCATAAATTGAAGTGGATCTCCACAAGTACAACCTGCCATGTGCATTTGCATTCCAAAAGCAAATTACTTATACGCACATCTTCAGGGGGAGCCCTTGCAACTTATGAAGACAATTCCTTATCCTTTACAATTTCACAGATTATATTCCCCATTGAAAACTTCAACTAGTTTGTCATCAATCACCAAAAAGGGGGAGATTGTAAGTGCATCTAGTGCCACCCCTAGTTGGTTTTGGAGTATTGACGACAAACCTAGTTGAGGGACTAATGTGTTTGTGAGAATTGCAGGATAACCCAGGTAGAAGTCCCTCATTGATTCGGTTTTCCTACCAGAGATGACCCCTAAAAATGTATGAAGACATTGAAGTCAAAGGTGGTATATGAAAATATTCACATTGAAGACTATGACAAGGGAAGACACCACATGAAGCCTATGAAGGTCGAAGACTTAGATCTTTCATAGTTCTCTTTCTTTTGTGTTGAGTCATAGGAACCACCATACTGTTAAGTGGGGTCCAAGAGAACCAGTCAGAATGACTGAAGTGATGCCTAACCAAAACCTATGTCTTCGAGTGAAGACTATGAGAGTGAATCTTGTCCAGAGTCGGACAAGTCAGCTTTGCTTGTAGCCCAAGTAAAGTTGCCGTGTGAGTTTGAAATCTGACCGTTGGAACACATGTCAGTTCCTTAGTGACCCAGGGTCATTTCGGACAAATCAGGTCGGGTTGCCAAGTGGCTATAAATAGCCCACCCCCTACAACCATAAACGGTTGGCTGCTCAGATTCAGAGTATGGCTTTTGTCGTTTGAGAGCAACCCACCTCGAAGCCTTTGAGAGAGAATTCCTTGAGAGGATAAAGCCCTAACCACCCAGAGCCAAAGAGAATTAGGCATCACTTAAGTCTTCTTGTCTGTGTGATCTGAAGACTTATTACACTTGAGGACTGTGCATCCTCCAGCCGGTTAGGCGTCGCGTTCTGAGCATCCAAGAGACATTGTGGATTGCCGGTGAACGAAGTCTGTGAAGGTTTGGGAGTCTACCTTGAAGACTTAACAGAGTGATTGGGCGAGTTCTGTGTGACCTTAGCTCAAGGGGAATACGGTGAGGACTGGGTGTCCTGAGCTGCGTGTTCAGGACTAGGTGTCCGGGACTGTGTGTCCTAAGGTTTAAATACCTAGCCGCCCTAACCAGACGTACAGTTGTCACAGCAACTGGAACTGGTCCAACAAATCATTGTCTTCAGCGAGTCACTGGTTTCATCTTCCCTTCCCTTTACTTACTGTTACTCCTTGTGAAGTTATTGTATGTTCGTACTATCTTTTGTCTTCACTGAGTAACTGCGTGTTCTGTGTGGCTTCATAATATCTTCCTACCTGATCCTTACTACATTGCTGCTATTAGTCATTGTGCTTTCACTCTATTGAATACTTGACTATGGCTTGCCTAGTGTAGTCTACCTTCCGCTGCAGGGTAATAGGTTTATTTCTATCGTTTGTCTTCATAACTTCCACGTTTTGAAGACTTTCATAAAAATCGCCTATTCACCCCCCCTCTAGTCGATATAACGCACTTTCAATTGGTATCAGAGCAAGGTGCTCCCTTGTTCTGTGTGATTCGGTTTAACCACCTGGAGTTTTAGCTATGTCGACTGCAGGGATAATTAAAGTCTCCGTTGCGTGCCCGTCTTCGATGGAACTAAATATCCCTACTGGAAGAATAAGATGCGCATGCATTTTGAAGCCATTGACGTCGACCTATGGTATGTCGTCGAGAACGGTGTTCCCAAGGCTGGAGAAGGTGTCACTGCTGTTGATGTCAAGAAATTCGTTCAACTGGACTCTACTGCCAAGAATATCATCTGTGGTCATCTGACCAAAGGACAGTATGGCCGTGTGAGTGCTTTGAAAACATCTAAGCTGGTCTGGGACTAGCTCTCCAAGGTCAATGAAGGCACTAGATGCACTTACAGCAACATCCACCACCCTTGTTTACCTAACAAGTCCACGTTAAAAAGTTCCATCTTCCTAAACCCCATTCCTCCCATATAATTGGGTTGAGTCATTTCTTCCGAAGGAACCCAAGCTAGTCTTCTTCCTTCCTTCCTTCCTTCCTCCCCCCCACCAAAACTTCCTTATGAGGGAATCTATGTGTTCACAAAGGCATCCTGGTAACTTAAAGCACCCATAGCATATGTAGGGAGGGCTTGTGCTATTGATTTTATTAGCACCTCCTTACCTCCTACCGACAAAATCTGCTCAATCCACCCCTAAACTCTCTTCCAAACTCTATCTTTCGAGTACTTCATTTTTACCCACTTCAGTTGGCGTCCCCAAAAATCTGTCCAAGAAACCTTCCACTTCTATGCACGGAGCATTTTTTAACTATAGTTCTTAACTCATTTGAGCACCCTTTACTAAAGAAAATTAATGATTTATGAAGGTTCCATTGACCCAATGTTCCACATTATACCTCTAGAACTTCCATCACCTTATCAGTTGCTTGTGTGGTTGCCTTCATAAAAAAAATATTCATATGCAAATAGTAGGTGGCTGGCCTTTGGGGCCAAAGGTTGCTGATTGTACTGGTCTTCACTAGTTGGTCTCGGCAACTATGATGACTTCTTTTTCAAGTCATCTTCAGTCGGACATGGCAACGATGGCTCAAGGACATTTATTCTTTTTGAAAATGTTGTTGTGGAAGAAATACAATTAGTCGTAGGTGTTTATTTCAAATCTTGTCATGCTTCAGCCTTGCTTATCTTCATTATGTGTATGACCCCAGAAGCCGGAATTTTTAATCTTCTTTTCAAAGAAAGAAAGTATGTGCGAACTGAGCTTAGCTCACATGATTAGGTTCCTTGTGATGCAACGAGCCCACCAGGGTTCAACTTCTATACTTTGCACTCGGTGTTCGCATTTTTTTGAATTTATTTCAGCCACGAATGTCCGTTTAGTGAGATGAGACACTACAAAGGTGTCTATGCTGACTTCGTCTATCTCAAGATGGTTGTGTTGGCTCAGTATCTCGGAGGTCAGCGATGTCCATTCAGTGACAGGAGAGCTGCGAAGGCGTTTGTGGTGACTTCGTCTACTTCAAGATGGTTGTGCCAGATCAGTATCTCGGAGGTGATCATAGTCGATCTTAAGATGGTTGTGCCGGCTCAGTATCTCGGAGGTGGTCATAAGGATAAGAGCATCTCTAGGAGATCCTGTATACCTCATCCCGCAAAATTAGGTTTACAGAACGTTTATTCTTTTCACGTTTTTACAGTGCGACTTTTATTTCTCCAGAATAGATCCTGTAAAACAATTTATGTTTCCGGTAAAATTACGTAAATCCCCTAAAAACGTAATATAAATTACAATTGGGTCTTTCAATTCACAGCCGTGCTCGCGCCGGCTGAGCTCTTGCTGCGCCGCCATTGCCGGAGGCTCCTCCCACCGCCGTTGTGGGCGCGCACCATGTCCGACGCAGTCGAGCTCCTACTCACGCCCGCGGTCGAGCTCCTGCTCGCGCCTCGCTTGTGCTAGCTAGCTAGCTAGTTACGCGTACATGTTTTGCTAGCTAGTTAGCGCGTGACTACTGCGCCGGTGGCCAGCGGCGAGCTCGTCTGTGACTAGCACGTACGGCGGCGAGCGCCAACGTGCGGCGGATGCGGCGAGATTTGGCTGGAATCGAGCTCGGGAGGCCATGGTGCCGGCTGTGAGGGAAGCGGTTGGGGCTGAAATTTCCCTCCCGCAAAGGATAAAGGATACTACAAAAGGAGGACGAAATCCCGTGCATATAGAGGAATTGTGCTCGCGGATAAAGGATACTACAAAAATAAATTCTAGGATGGCGAGATTTGATGGATCTATTCGGGCCGGGATACATGATGGATCCTGCAAACCGGCGGTTATTATAGCGGACGGCGCGGTTTACGGGATCTGCTAGAGATGCTTTAAGATGTGTGTGCTTTTATATGAGTGAGTGCGGGTCTGTATGTAGGCATCGTACTGTGTTCAGAAGAAGGAAAAAAGCACGTAAGCACAGAAAAAGAAGAAAAAAAAAGTACTTGCATTCGCATATCAGACAAAATCCATCGTGGCCCCTATGATAATTTCAGAAGATAATTTTCAGCAACACAAACCTAGGAAACCACCATGACAGCGGATCCGCCGGTCGCTGGATCACGATCGCCCCGTCGCGGCTAGAATCCCACCTCCATCGGCCATGCACGGCAGAAGAGGACAATAATCAATAGCGCGTCGCTCCCCGCGGTGACTGGCTCACTGCCCTTCGTTGGATTCGACGGCGACACGATCGATGGACGGAACAGAAGCAAATGACAAAAGAATGTACGGCCGCCGCAGTTGACGCGTGAGAAAAGAGTGCATGCACGGATGCATGATCTGATCCGCTGAAGGCGAAATATTTAACAGTAAAGTACAATGTGAAAGTGAAAGGTTTACCAGTCATCACCTAAACTATGTTTTCTTTTTCTGAGGATCCTAAACTATGTTTTTTCCGTATAGTCCTCATGGCACTGAGGGTTTTCATTTTCCTTTCTTTTTTTGAACTGGCCACCGAGGTTTAGGTGATTTTTTTAAAATGAGTTGAGGGGTTTTGGTGATTTGACCCCTTTCCAAACCATCATTGTATATCATACTCCTTTTTCTTATTGAAAGTTTGTGTCTTGCCCATTCCACGAAAACGAAATGTAGGTATAAAATAGAACCAATAAATACTTTCTCCGTCTCAAAATAAGTGTCTAAACTTTGATAGTATAACTTTGTACTAAAATTAGTACAAAATGAGACACTTATTTTGAGAGGGAGGGAATATGTGTTATAATGGCACGATCAGCGGAAAAATAGTACACTGAGGATACATAATGCATGGATATATTAGCCTCGAGTGTTCAGGTTTACCTTTTCTTCTTCTCTTTAACTTGTGTCGAATCTCAAGGATGGAGGCTTGGCTTCAACTAGTCTCAAGTGATGTATATCCATTTAGAGTTTAGGGTTTTAGTTTGGATAAAACGCCACATCACAGTCGTAAAAAGAACCTTCTTTGGGCCAAGTAAGGGAGTAAATTATCTAGTTTCGAAAGGCGAAGGGTCAAGTGTATGTGCTTTTCAGTTAAGGCTAGAAATGAACTTTGCTAAGAATCCGAGGAGAGAAAAAAGTATATTTCTACTGTAGAGACTAACTTTTCACCTGGCAGTGTGAGGGCTTGCCTTCATCTAATGCTTTTCTAAAGAAGAAAAAGACTACACACTATGTTGTGGTTCTAATCAACCACTTCGATGGTTCATCATATCATAGTACAAAAACCCAACTGTGAAGGAATGAAAGATGAAGAGGGGCAAAAACTTAGGAGGTTCATCCCAGATGCCCGCCCCCTTAGATCCATCTACCATGGGGGCGTCGCTGACCACTGACGTGGTCGCTGGCTCGCTTCAACCTCAATGATCGCCGCCGTGGTTTAAACTTGTCATGACGGGCTACAGAGGAAGGAGAGACCCAACAATATGAATTTGGTTCGAGCAACAGTTTTTTGTGCAAAAATGGATCCCATACGTGTGTCGCATGTGACAAATTAGACAGTTGGCTGGACCACGAGAAGAAAAAGTGGTAGAGGGATACTATGCATTCTTTGCTAAAGCCCCTCAATCCTCTCCCTTCACATACATCACCTGCCACTATGTCAAATTAAGCTTATGTGTCACAATTTGTACTAAGATTGAATTTCCATGTTTGAGGATGCGCTTCCGAAATTTGTGAGCTAATGGACAAAATTGTACCTATGAACCATGTTTGGGGACCCACAATGCGGTTTCCTCTGGATTTTTGTCTATTAGGTATTTGCGTTTTTTGGTGTAATCATTTCGGTGATGGGGGCGACATCAAAGAGAATAAAAGCTCCGTGGTTGGCTCAGTCTTCGTCAAAAAGAGAATTGTGTTTGTTGTCTCGCAGACCAACTGCACTTGATCTAACAAATAATTGCTCAAACCTAAGTTGCTATAGGTTGATGGGAAGATGTTGCTTAGTTTGATTGGGGTTAGTGATTGTCCCACTTACCATTGTATGTTATTGGTCTTTTTAATGGGTGATTTAATGAATAAGTAATAATTCGGTATCCTGTCTGGTAAGGGAGGTGTCTCTTGTCACAATGTGTTCAATGGTTTTTCATTTCCATCGCTTGGGTGAATGACTTGACTCATATTTTTTATAAAGGGTGTTTCCACTCAAACATTATATCGAGCTAATACAACTACGATGATAAGAAGTACACAGCCAATGACTCAACTCATATGACTCCTTAAAACTTTTGGAGTTAGTAGAATTTGTGTCGGTTTGGTCTCATTTGTTAGTCTGACAATTTTGGTTCTTTTTTATGCAACTGTCTAATTAACAAGGGAGGTATATTTCCCTAAAAAAAGGAGCTCTACTGCTTCTGGGTATTGTAGTCTGTTGAATATGGACGATGATGCCCTTCCTATTTTTTCTGGGTATTAGTTGTACTACCTTTATTCAATCAATAAAGTTAGTTTGTTTAATGAATTCTTCTTCGTCCTTCCTGATCATGCTCTAGAGAAATCAGCAAGAGTGAGTTTGACCATGTGTTGGGAAGTTGATTTACCGCACTTCGTCGGGTCCCATTTTCAAAGGTACCGAATTCGTGGTACCATCACTTGTACCACTTGAAATCTTTTTGATCTCCACTTCGTCCTACAGTTCGGGTACCTACTTTATTTGCGTGCACTAGCCATTCTTCAGCACAATAATTCCCAGGTTGCCTCTAGCGTTGGAAAGGAACGTACCTCGACTCCTCTAGCTGAATGAAGCTCACCAGGAGCAGGATAGTGCATGCGTGTCGATCTGTAGTCTGCCTGGTAAATAATCACAACAGATGGCTTTTGCCTGGGTACCCTCCGGTTCAGACAACAGATATCTACTTATGCGAGATTTTATTACTCTAGCAAAAACATCAGAGTGGCGCAGCGGAAGTGTGGTGGGCCCATAACCCACAGGTCCCAGGATCAAACCTGGCTCTAATATTTTAAGTTTTTTGATACTTTCTGTTTATTCTGAAAATTAAATTTGAGGCAACACACGTATCGCCACTTTGTATACCCCCTTTCCCCCCCACGACGCGGCATTCAGCCTCTCCACTTCCAATTGCACGGTTTGGGATTACGTACCAAAGCTGGCTTTGCTAAAAGGTGACACTCTCTTAGGTTTTAGCACGTCAAGTTGATCAATCGTCATCGCCACAATAAGTGAAGCAACCAGCCGGCGACAACGACCGTCCTGTCGAAGTAACACGACGGGATTCTCATTTGTCCGTATATGCTTTTACATCTGGTCGTAGATTACAAAATATTCATAGACGATTAGTGACGTCCCGTCTTTGTTGCCCCTGTCGATCTCACCGGATCGATCCGCCGGTGCGCCCGCCGCGCGAACGGCGACGGGCGTGGGGTGGGGGAGCCACACGCACGAGCCGGGAATGCGCGTAATCGTGGGTGTTTGCGCGTCGCTTCGTTCGATTATTTGGATGTAACGTCGAGCGACGTCGCGGTTGCTGGTTTGCCGCCTGACGTCTGCGCGCGCTGCTAGCTTTCAGGTGTCGCACGGGGGCAGCGCCGCGGTGTCGAGCTCGTGGCCTCTGCGAGGTCGCGCTCTCCGAGATTTATCATCTGCTGAGTAGTACTCCCTTCACTCATAATTCTTAGGGCTTCTTTGGATCACAGGATTAGAAAACAAAGGAATTCAAAAAACACAGGAATTTGACGGGATTGTAGGTGCAAAACAGAGGATTACAAAATAGAGGAAAACTAAAAGAATGGTCATTTGGATGGAACACAGGAAAAACACAGGAAAAGTGCCTCGATCCTACGCGAACCAGTGTAAAAAAGAGGTTATAGTGGATGTTGAAATTCCTATAGGATTGAGGTGTAGGAATGCATCCATAGGAATTTTGGAGGTGTGGTTCCTTTGATCCAAAGGGCTTCTTTAGGAAAAAATCCAATGAATTGGAATCCTCCAATATTCCTATGAAAATCCTTCAATCCAAAGAGGCCCTTATCGTGATTTTGGAGCATCTTCAATAGAAGATGAAAATTCGAAGATGTAAAACAGAATATGTAGAAATTTACATCTTAAAAAAAACAACTCTAACAGAATACGTAAATTGGTGATATAAAAGTGCAACTCCAACAGATGATGCACATGAAGATGTAAACTAATTATGCTGCCGGCGACCACCTAGCATGGCGGAGTGCCTCGGGTTTGCTCTACAGGCGACGGTTTGCAGCGGTGTTTGGCTCTACGGATAGCTGGGAGCGAGGCACGTCCTTTGGAGCAAACGAGAGGAGTTGGGGTGGCCAAAACTCGACGGGAGCGAGCTCGACCTGGCGGCCGGAGCATGGCTTGCTCGGGCGCGAGTCTGCATGGCATTACGGGCTCCTGGGAACTCCAGAAGTTCAAGTGCGTGCTCGGACACGGCAAACATGAGCTCTAGCAATGATGGCAACAAGGACAGCGCCGGCAAGATCACGGATGCGGCGCGGCGCGATTCGAGGCAAAGAGAGGACGAGGAGCGGCGGAGGGGTGTAGGGGCGGAGGAGCGGCGAATCAGGGCGGCGGAGGCGTGAATCGAGGCGGCAGGGTAGCGACGGTGCAGCGGCGATTCGAGGCGGTGAGTGGCGGAGTAGCGGCGGAGGGGCGACAAGGGTGACGCATGGCCGAATCTGGTAAGACCCCTCTACCGCTGCTATTGCTAGCTCCAGAACCATTTCTCCACGCTGCATCCATATCGGTTAGAGCGGACATGATCGAACGGTGGTCAGCCAATATTTGTGCTGACTGACCGGTTTTTCGCCTATCCGGCATTCACATTGGTGTGGCGAACGAGGAGACAACTTCGGCTACCCGCATTCAACCCGCCGCTCTGCCCACATCAGCTATTGAAGCAAGCCAACCACACCCCAAAACCCTACCCCTCAGAGCCATTCTCCCACCGTCCGTGCCATCGTCCAATCACACATTCACATATTTGTCCATCGTCTGACATAGTTGTGGCCCGGTCCATTCCTATGTGGTCCAGGAGGCTCGCGTCAGTACACCACACCCAAATTGCGGTGGAGGTCCATGACATGGAGGCCCGGTGTTAGGCCCACAATGAGGCATGACAACCCTATAGTGCTTGGAGGAGGAGATAAATGAGGAGAGAGGGCAACCCCATGGCCATGGGGGTGATGACCCACAAGTATAGGGGATCAATCGTAGTCCTTTCGATAAGTAAAAGTGTCCAAGCCAACGAGAAGTAGAAGAAAATGATAAGCAGTTTTCAGTAAGGTATTCTCTGCAAGTACTGAAAGTAACAATGATAGATTGTAGCAAGATAATTCGTAACGAGTAACAAGTAGCAATAGTAACAAAGGCGCAGCAAAGTGGCCCAATCCTTTTCATAACAAATGACAAGCCGGAAAGTTCTCTTATATAAAACAAAGTGCTCTCGAGGACACATGGGAATTCTCGTCAAGCTATGTTCATCATATTTAGTTGATTCGCGTTCGCTACTTTGATAATTTGATATGTGGGTGGACCGGTGCTTGGGTGCTATTCTTACTTGAACAAACAACCCACTTATGATTACCCCCTCTCGCAAGCATCTGCAACTATGAAAGAAGAATTAAAATAAATCTAATCATAGCATGAAACATATGGATTCAAATCAACCCCTTACAGAATAAATCATAAATTATGGTTTAAACTTCTGTCACTCTGGCAACCCATCATCTACTTATTACTCCAGAATGTCTTTCCTTAGGCCCAAGTATGGTGAATGTCATGTAGTCAGCATTCACATAACACCACTAAAGGATGCAACAACATACATATAATCAAAATATCGAATGAATACCAACATCACATGATTACTTATTACAAGACTTCTCCCATGTCCACAAGAACAAAAGTAGCTACTCACAAATCATATTCATGTTCAAGATCAGAGGTGTATTGAATATGCTTGAGGATCTGAACGTTTAATCTTCCACCAAAAAACCAACTAGCATCAACTACAAGATGTAATCAACACTACTAGCAACCCACAGGTACCAATCTGAGGTTTTGGGACAAAGATTGAATACAGGAGATGAACTAGGGGTTTGATATGAGATGGTGCTAGTGAAGATGTCGATGATGATTGGTCCTCCCACTATGTGAGGATCGTTGGTGATGTCGATGGCTTCAATTTCCCCCTCCCGGAAGGAAGCATCCCCGGCGGAATCGCTCCGCCGGAGAGCAAAAGTGCTCTTGCCCAGGTTCCACCTCGAGACGCGGCGCTTCATCCTGGAAGTCATGTATCTATTCTTTCTAGGTCAAACCTTCATATAGCAAAAGATGGGCACCGGGGGCCTTTTGTGGGCCCCACAAGGCATCAGGGTGCCCTCGGGGAGTGGTCACGCCCTATTGACTTGTGACCAGCAGGCGCCCCCCCCCCTTTGGTATTTCTTGATTCCAATATGTTTTTTATATATTCAATAAAAATCTCTGTGAAGTTTCAAGTCATTTGGAGCTCTGTAGAATAGGTATCTCTGATGTAGCTCTTTTAGGTCCAGAATTACAGCTGCAGGCAATCTCCCTCTCCATATAAATCTTGCAAATTAAGAGAGAAAATGCATTAGAACTGTATTATAAAGTGAAAAATGGCCAATAACATTATAAATAACAATAGGAAAACATATGCAAAATGGACGTATTAGGGGGGAGATCGCCATGGAGGAGGAGGAGCAAACGCCCGAACTGAAGCAGGAGTTGTTGGTGTTTGGTTTCACCCAACTACATGCGAGCCAACACTACAACCGGATGCTGGCAGAGGCGGGGGAGGAGGAGCTGGCACACGAACCGGTTGAGGAGGTGTCAGTTGTCGGTGTCAAAACCAGCGGATCTCGGGTAGGGGGTCCCAAACTGTGCGTCTAAGGCGGATGGTAACAGGAGGCGGGGGACACAATGTTTACCCAGGTTTGGGCCCTCTCGATGGAGGTAATACCCTACTTCCTTCTTGATTGATCTTGATGATATGAGTATTACAAGAGTTGATCTACCACGAGATCGGAGAGGCTAAACCCTAGAAGCTAGCCTATGGTATGATTGTTGTTGTCCTACGGACTAAAACCCTCTGGTTTATATAGACACCAGAGGGGTTAGGGTTACACAAAGTCGGTTACAAGGGAGGAGATCTACATATCTGAACGTCCAAGCTTGCCTTCCACGCAGAGGAGAGTCCCACTCGGACACGGGACAAAGTCTTCAATTTTGTATCTTCATAGTCCAACAGTCCGGCCAAGGGATATAGTCCAGCTGTCCGAGGACCCCCTAATCCAGGACTCCCTCAGTAGCCCCTGAACCAGGCTTCAATGACGATAAGTCCGGCGCGCAGATTGTCTTCGACATTGCAAGGCGGGTTTCTCCTCCGAATACTCCATAGAAGATTTTGAACACAAGGATAGTGTCCGGCTCTGCAAAACAAATTCCACATACCACCGTAGGGACTATAATATTTCCACGAATCTAATCTGCTGACAACTTTTCATAACGTGGCATCACGCCCTGGCCTCGGTCATTATTCGAACCGTTTTTCCCAACCAGCCATTGCACGTGTTGCGAGGCGGTTTTATTGGCATGTCTTGTCGAAGCAGAGATCGTGTCCCCTTATCACGGGATTCTCATCAATACGGGTGTGGGTAACCCAATCGTGCTCGTTAGTATGACTCCTTGATTTTAGGCAAGTTCCAAACAGCCACGCGGAGGACGCTTGATATTCGCCCTCTTTATAAAGGGCCAAACCATGTCCTTTTCTTATCGCGCTCAATCCCTCCCTTCCCCCACCCCGACTTCCAACACCCAAGGCTCAGGCGAAGCGCTTCGGACCTTCAATCATGTCCGGATCCAACCTTCAGGGCCGGTGGATGGCTTCCTCTGTCACAGAGGAGGACATCAAGAAGCTAAGGGAGGCCAGGTATCTGACCGCTGAAATCTCGCACAGGCTGCCTGCCCGAGGATAGGTCATCCCCACTCCCGAACCCAACGAGAGTGTCGTATTTGTTTCCCACTTCCTCCGAAGGCTAGGCTTTAGTCTTGATCCCTTCGTTAGAGGGCTCATGTTCTGTTATGGGCTCGACTTCCACGATTTAGCTCCGGATTCCATCCTTCACATCTCGTCGTTTTATCTTCGTATGTGAGGCCTTCCTCCGCATCACCCCACACTTCGGCTTATGGCTCAAGACCTTCAATGTGAAGCCGAAAATGATCAATGGGCGACACGCAGAATGCGGAGGTGTCACAATAAGCAAAGGCGTCGATGCCCCATGGCCAAAGGGTTCCTTCCCGGAGATATCCAACTTATGGCAGCGGGAGTGGTTTTACATCATAGCTCCCCGAAGTACTAAGTGGGTGGCTGCCCCCGCCTTCCGTTCGGGCCCCCCACCACAACTGGCGTCATGGGCATAAGGGGCTAGACTGGGGCCGGTTAATGATGTGCCGACATTGCAAAGTCGCATCCGAGATCTCCTCAAGAGGGATGTCGGTCTCGTTAAAGTAATGCAAGTTATGCTAGTTCGTCGAGTCCTGCCATGCCAACGTCGATCTCTTCGTATGTGGGAGTTCAACCCGGAAGGACCGCAAACTATTCAGCAGTTCTTCGGCGGGACGCTCGAAGAGATGTATAAATTGTTCTTCGGATCACGAATAAAGTGTCCGGACACCACCGAGGATGCGGGTCCCAACTGTAATCGTCCAGATACCCAGGTAAGTATTTCCACGACCGAACACACTGTCTTTTCATTTGCCATAATATAATTCTGAAAGAATTTCTCTTGGCCAGGACTGGGTAAGAAAGGCAAAGATGATCAGGTGTTCAGCCCCCCTTCCCGAGGGCTCGCCGGATCTTGTACTAGCTAGGATGCTGGAGTGCGCACCTTATCAAGTGCCCTCGGGGGAAGATAAAAGGAGAGATGAAGAAGCCGAAAGCGAGCCTCACGTATTGCTCATCCAAACCAGGGGAATTAGTACCTCCATGAAGGAGGATAATCGGGGAGAAGAATCCAAAATTCCCTCTCCCCAAGGAAGGAAAAGGACCGCTCCTAAAGACTTGGAAACAAAGGTTTCCAAACGAGAGAAGAAACCCTCACCACGGGGCCCTGCCTCGGAGGGCGTCCTTGCCGCCCAGTGCCCGCAAGGGGGTCAGCCCTCGACCGAGCTGTAAGTGAACAAAAGTACTTTTGGTAAATATATTTTGCCTTATCTCCCCGGACAATAACCGAGGCATATGTCTTGCAGTCCGGATCGTAGCCCTTCCCGACAGAGTTCGTTTTTGGGGGATCTTCTTCCGGAGATGATGGAGAGCGAAACGCCTCCCCTTGTCTCCCCGCCTCCTAGGGCGGACGACCCTGAGGTGTCATCACGGAGGATTTCTCCTGATTCATCAAGGCCAGAAGGTATCCCTTCGGCTACCCGAAGTTCGGAGTATTCGGCTCCTAAGGGGAGCGACAGAAAGAGTCTAGGATTGTCCGGTGCGCAACCGGACGCACTGATGAATCTTTTGCAGCAAGCGGCAATCTCAGAGGAGCATCGTACCTTAATGGTTACTGTGATCGAGAGGATCTCATCCGCCAAAAGTGGGTTGCATGAAGCTTTTGCGAGCCTGCTAAGAGGCTTTGAGGTACGCAAAGTAATATATAAATTTTTGACGGTACTGCACTCACTACCGATAGTAGCCCCTGAGACTCTGGTTTCTATCGAGAGGCGGCAAACAAAGAATCATAATCCCAGGTAATGATCACGCTTCTATCCTATGCAGGCAGGTGACAGTCCGGTGGCTGGCCGGACTGCCGAGCTTGCCGGACTAAGCCGTCAACTTGACGTGGCAGATGCCGACATTGCGCTTGTGAACAAGCAGCTTGGCGAGGCACAGGGTATGTATTTTCGGGTGGTCAACAGATATTAAGAGGAGCATGATGCTAGTATCTAATGTATGTTGTGACTGCAGATGGAGCTGCCGCCGTGGAGACCCTGCCCGACCCAAGGAACAAGCCAGGAGAAGTGATGCGGCTGCCCTAAAGGCGGCCGAAGACTTAAGAGCCAAACAGGCTGCTCATCACAAGAGCAAAGATAAAATAGCCAAGATGGCTGCTGAGCTGAAAGATGCCGCTGGCTGATATGAGCTTCTTGAAAAGGAAAGCCAAGTGAGAGCAGCTGACCTGAAGAGAGCTGTGGAGGCAGCTAAGGAAACCCGTTCTAAAATCAGAGCGGCAGAGGAGGAGCTCCGTCAAGCTGGAGATATCACGACTAGGAAGCCGTTTTTGTTGTGGACGAAGTTCGGAGATCCGAAGTATGCCCCTCTGGATCGATTATGGAGTGCTGCAGATGCGTATGCGGACTTGGCAATGAGTGCTGCTGATGCGACTGCGTTTTTCAAAGATCAAGAAGATCACGAAGTAGAGAGTTGTTATGGTTGCAGTTCAATGCTCCGATGTGTCCGCTGCTCTTAAATGAGCAAATGGCCGAGTGGGCGGAGCTCCATAGGTTGTCCAGGCTTGCTATGAGGTATGTCGTGGATCATCTTTGGCCGGAAGGGCTAAAGCCGAATAGTTATTTTGGTTTAGTGCAACGATCCCTTGGTGCTGTGCAGCGTATCGATGCCGTAAAGAGGTCGGCGTGCATAGAGGGTGCACGGATGGCTCTTGCCCGTGTTAAGACATACTGGGCAGAGATGGATGCTACCGCTATTGCAACCCAGGGTCCGATCGTAGGCCAGGTCTCGACCAAGCACTATTTAGGAGAAGTCCTAGAAGGCGCTCGGTTAGTAGAGGCGCAGTGCTCGAAGAGTATCATGTTCGAGTGACATGTGTCTCAATTGTAAAAACAATATTCTTTCAATTATAAAGGCTATGTCTATACTTTTGCCTGAAAGCATTATGATGCCTCCTGTGCAGCCGTTTTATGTATGTACATAACCTGAAAGTTTGTAGTTGTCGGCTTCAGCCCCCACACACATAATGCGGGGGTGTTTGGAAAAGCACGTATTCACACTTGATCCAACGTCTTGGTCCATGAAGGAGGTGATAGCGTGGCGAACAAGGCAATCGGACTATATTGCTTTAACACTTTCACTTAGCCATAGGAGTTTGACAGTCGGGCTACTATATAGCCCCTGGTACCTCCGCGCTTATCCGAATACGGTGCACGTACATACATGACCGAGAAACCGGTCCTTCGTTAATGCGTAGGAATCGTGTTGTGGAATATTCACGGCAGATGACCTAGTGTGAGGACTTAGTCGTGAGGTCAACGCATCTATGTGGTAGCTTGAGTGGGGTTGAGCGGAATCGAGAGACGCAACACAAGACAAAGATTTAGACAGCTTTGGGCCCCGGGAAACATCATTAACAACCCTACATGCTGTTTGTGGCTAGATCTCATTATGATCATGAGGAAGTCGCCGTAAACCGGCTCTCCCAGTTATCCCTAACCCTTAAGATTGTTTCTTCTTACTTGTCCCCCTTTGGGGAGCCCTGCCCCTCCTTATATATGTTGAAGGGGCGGTGTCGGTGTCAAAACCGGCGGATCTCGGGTAGGGGGTCCCGAACTGTGCGTCTAGGCGGATGGTAACATGAGGCAGGGGACACGATGTTTTACCCAGGTTCGGGCCCTCTTGATGGAGGTAATACCCTACGTCCTGCTTGATTGTTCTTGATAATATGAGTAGTACAAGAGTTGATCTACCATGAGATCAGAGAGGCTAAACCCTAGAAGCTAGCCTATGGTATAATTGTTGTTGTTCGTCCTACGGACTAAACCCTCCGGTTTATATAGACACCGGAGGGGGCTAGGGTTACACAGAGTCGGTTACAAGGAAGGAGATCTACATATCCGTATTGCCAAGCTTGCCTTCCACGCCAAGGAGAGTCCCATCCGGACACGGGACGAAGTCTTCAATCTTGTATCTTCATAGTCCAACAGTCCGGCCAAAGAATATAATCCGGCTGTCCGGATACCCCCTAATCCAGGACTCCCTCAGTAGCCCCTGAACCAGGCTTCAATGACGATGAGTCTGGCGCGCAGATTATCTTCGGCATTGCAAGGCGGGTTCCTCCTCCGAATACTTCATAGAAGATTTTGAACACGAGCATCGTGTCCGGCTCTGCAAAACAAGTTCCACATACCACCGTAGAGAGAATAATATTTTCACAAATCTAATCTGCTGACGTACCCCGTAGCGTGACATCACACCACAGCCATGTCTTTATTCGAATCGTTTTTCATAACCTATCTTAGCGTGTTTCGCAAGGCGGTTTCCTTGGCACGTCTTGTCGAAGCAGAGATCGTGTCCCCTTATAACGGGATTCCCATCAATACGGATGTGGTTAACCCAACCGCACCATCAATTACAGCGCTTGGGGGATAAGCGAGTTTTACCAGGCTGGTGCGGGCGCATAGTTTCGTCCGCCCTTATAAAGGGATAAGGTTTCACCTTTTTCTACCCATGCCTTCTTCTTCCTTGCTCATCCATTCTCGCGCACTCGAGCTCCAGCGCCCAAGTCCACATCCTTCTCCTCAACTCTCTCCAAACATGTCCGGAGCGGGAGGCAAGTGGATGGTCTCCTCCGCCACGGAGGGACACATCAAAAAAACTACGTGGGGCCGGATACTTAGCCGCGGATATCGCGCACCGGCTGCCAGCCGCGGTGCAGATCATCCCTACCCCGAAACCTTACAAAACGGTGGTTTTTCCTCCCCCACTTCGTCCGCGGACTGGGGTTTCCCCTCCATCCATTCGTCCACGGCCTTATGTTCTATTATGGGCTGGACTTTCATGATCTGGCCCCGAATTTCATCCTCAACATCTCAGCGTTCATCATCGTGTGCGAGGCTTTCCTCCGCATCCGGCCCCACTTCAGCCTGTGGCTGAAGACCTTCAATATCAAGCCGAAGGTAGTAGGCGGCCAACAAGCGGAATGCGGCGGAGCCATGGTGGGCAAAATGCCCAACATTACATGGCTCGAGGGCTCCTTCGTGGAGACCATAAAGGGGTGGCAATCGGGGTGGTTCTACATCACTGAGTCACGCAACACCAACTGGGTGGCGGCCCTCGAGTTTCGATCCGGAATCCCCATGCGACTCACTTCCTGGAAGGAGAAGGGCCTGTCCTGGGGCTCATCTGTGGAGCTGGACGGACTCCAGAAGTGTATCCGGAACATGATAAGCAAGAAACTTAAGCTTGTCAACATAGTCTAGGTCATGCTCTTCCGCCGGATCCTTCCGTGTCAACAATGGGCTTTCAACTTATGGGAGTTCGACCCGGCCCCGCACCAGACTCTACGCGAGCTCCTCGACACGACGCATAAGGACGTCTGGAAGGTGTTGTTCAAGGGCGCCGAGGTCCCCCCTTCTCTTACCGAGGACCGCGGGCTAAGTGCGAAGTGCCCTGCAAATCCGGTAAGTTCTGTACATCTGGTAGGGTATTTATTTCCCAAAGCTTAACCATGTGCGGGGTCTGAGCTCCCATGCCTTTGACAGGACTGGGTGGAGACATCGGAGCAGATTAACTGTCCGACCCCTCTGCCCGAAGACCCTGCAGACGCTCTCCTGACGGAGATGCGGACTCCGACTCCTTATGAGGTGCCGGAGAAGACCAAGAAGAAGGCCAAGGGAACCCGAAAGAATTCCCGGTGCCAGGTGGTATCGGACTAATCGTACAATAACTCCGAGACGCACTCCTCCCATGAAAACGAGGAGGAGGAAGATGAAGATTCTCCCCCTCCAACCAGGGGAGACAAGAAAAGGAAGGCCGCCCCAACCGGGGAGGCCGAAGGGTCCAAGAAGGGAAGGACTCTCCTTCCGGACTATTCCACCACCGCCGCCGACGGCGAAGACGAGTGGTTACTCAGGGCCAAGCCCCTGGCGAAGTGGTAAGTATTCGGACACCAGAGTAACTCATAGCATACTTTTGTTGCACTGCTTCTCCTAACGTCGAATATGATTATGCAGTCCGCCCCGAGCCCGTATCGACGTATCCTCGTCGGACGGTTCCTTGGACTCGTTGGATATGAATAGTGATACACTTCCAACCGCCTCCTCTCCTCGCCCTACGGACGATGTCGAGGTACTGTCTCAAGGGGCACCGAGCCGGGGGGAGACAGTCCCAGAGGCGCCTCAAGGCGACCTTCTGGACTCCAGGCGCGAATGGAGCAAGACTCCCAAGGGCTCCAAGTTCGGCCCCCAGCCGAACGCCGCACCGGAACCTCCAGTGGTTCCGGACTCCGGCAGGCGGCCCCCTTCCAAGAGGGGCAAGCCGCCCGTGCCGGTGACCTCTGTCCATCCAGAGGCACCGGACAACCTGCTGGGAGCGCCTCGCGGCGCTTTCATCGACGAAGAGCACGGCACTATTATGAGTGCGGTGATCAATGTCACACCCTAGCTAGTCATGCATTAGAGTGTTGCATCATGTTTATTTTTGCATCAGAAACCTGAAATGGGGATGACAGAACCCCCAGTCCCCTCTGAAACCAATTAGGGTTTACTAAAAACTTTTTCAATGAACCTGAAATGCCCTTCTAAAATGCCCATCATTTTTGTCTTGGATCAGAACCTCTGCCAAAAGTGATGCACATTTTCCTAGGCCATCTTAGGGTTTGTGAATTAAATCATAAATATTTGAATTTGGGCATTTAAAATTATATAAAATATTTAAATGCTCAAATATCTCCAAACTAAAATGTTTCATGTTGGAAATAATCCAACTATGGACCAGGAGTAGTTTGGTGATTTTAGGAGTTGCCTAAGTATTTTTATTAATTCAACAAAGTTGCAGAAGTATTAAAAAAACAGAAAACAGAGAAAAATAGAAAAGCTTACCTGGCACCAGCACCCGGCCCACCTGCCGGCCCAGTCCAGCGCCGCTCCAGCGAGCTGCTTGCCAGCCAGGCAGGCAGGCAGGTGCCCGACGGCGACCGCAGCGCGCGCCACGCACCTGCTCGCCGCCTCGCCGCTCCCCTCGCCTGGTGACGTCGTGGATCGCCCTCCCTCTCTCCCCTGAACCCCCCAGACACCCCCTTCCTCTCCAGCTCCTCCCCCTCGCGCGCCCCAGCCATGGCCGACGCTACCGCCGCCGTGCCTGCGTCGTAGCCGCGCTCCCCGCCGCCCGTGCGTCCTCTCGTCGTGTCCAGGAGCTCCGCCGCTGTCCACTTCATCGAGCAAGCCGAGCCCCGAGCGCTCGCAACGCCCGAGTCCACCGCACCGACCTTGCCCGAGTCCGCCGTCGCCGGAGATCCCCTTCAACGCCGTCGTCGCTCCGGTCCATCCCCGGCCGCACCAAGGGCTTCGTCGCACTCACTGTGAGCTTAGCCATCTTCCCCTCCCTTCCGTTCTTGCTCCCGAGCCGTGTAGCGACCTCCCGGAGCTCAACCGCACCCACCGCCGTGGAGCTCGTCGCCGACGTGCTCCCGGTCATCCTCCGGCCACTCCACGGTGTCCATCATGCTCACCGCGTCACGTAGCACCTAACTAGCTACTCCCCGCACCTCACCGATCCCCCTAGCGACAAGTTCGACTTTGGCCGAACTCCGGTGGCCGCCAAAGTCGTCGCCGGCGCCAACTCCGGCCACCCCGACCCCAACGGACTCCACCAAGAGCTGCGGCTCGACCTCAGCTCCTCTTCGGTGGTCTCCGCGACCCATTTGGTGGCCGAAACGGCCAAAACCACTTCCGCCGCCGCGTCGGGCTCGCCGGCGGCTAAACGCCGGTGCAGCCGACCCAGGTTTGACCACGGGTGGGCCCTGGTTGACTCCCCTGAGTCAATGACAGGTGGGGCCCAGCCCTGTTAATTAAACAGGTTTAGTTTTATTTAAACTTTAACTAAACTAATCACACTGACACGCGGGACCCACTGTCAGGTTTGACCCGGACGTGTCCCGTTGACCTGCTGATGTCACACTGACGTCAGGCTGACGCAATAATTGATTTTCTGGATTTAATCTAATATAGGAAATTCCAGAATATAGTTTAAACTTTAAAAATTTATAACTTTTATTCTGTAACTCCAAATCAGACAAATTATATATGAAAAATGATCAGAAAAATCCAATCTATCCATCTGTACTATTTTCATGCATGATTAAACAAGTTAACCTGATGTTTAATGCAGAACAAGGAAAAACACTTTAAAGAGCCATGTTTGAGTTTAAAATTTGAATCTTTGATTCAAATTGGTTCAAACCCTTCTGGTCCTAGTTGCATTAGCCCAACTCACTCATATTGCCATGTTTCATGCATGCATCATATTGTTGCACATTGTTTGGTGATGGTTGTGTATCGGTGTTCTTTGCGGCAGGTTCTGCCTCTGAGGAGTACCGTGATTACCCTAACGAAGAACTGTATCAGTGCATCGAATCATCAAGCAAGCAACCAACCATTTGATCATATCGATACAATCCCATGTTCTTGCTCCTGCTCTCTTTTACTGCATTAAGACAACGCGTTTCAAACTGCTGTGTGCTACGGTAGTCGAACCCACTTCCTCTGCATGACCTGTCATTGCCACAGTAACTAGATGAAACCCACTAGCATGTGTAGGAGTTGGTTGAGCCATATGTATGTGTTGTTCCTACCTTGCTATGCCTGCTATGCTTAGAGTCGTGTCAGGTCTGGTTCATCTGGGTGATGGGCTAGAGTGAAATGATTATGTCGGTAATGAGAATGGTGTGGTAAACACGATTTGGTAAAGGTATCGATGAGAGGCCATGTAGGAGTACATGGTGGGTTGTTTCATTGAAACCGACCTTAAGCACTGAGATCTGTATGTGTGATTTAAGATACAGCTACTACCATGCATTGGGCCCTGAAATATGACCCCGCTCGACTTCTTATCCACCCTAGTTCTCTGTCCAGGAGTTGCAAGTAGTTTCTGGTGTTTGTAGCCTACTGGAGGCCGTGGACAGCGCTGACCGTAGGGGTGGGCTGTGATGCGGTAGGTACGTGGCGCGGTGTACCGAATACCCGTTAGGTATCTCGAGAACCCTGTTCACATCGTTCGGGGCCGTATGGGAAACCTCGGCCGGACTCCCTGCGGATGGAACCTGGATAGGCGATAAACCTGGACTAGAGACTTAGGTGTTTAGGTAGGTCGTGGTCTACACCCACGTCGGCTTTCGCTTGAAGTCTGCCGAGCACATGTCGTCAGCAGACGCTAAGTGGTGGAAACATGTATGAAGAAGTACACCCCTGCAGGGTTATCATGATCTATTCGAATAGCCGCGTCCGCGGTAAAGGACTACTTGGTTGCCTATACAGTTCATAGACAAGTAAATGGAAACTACTAAAAGCCTCAAGATAAGTGTGAGTGCCGAGGATGGCTTTTCCGTAGGAAGACGGAGGTGGATCCTCGGTAGTGTATTGAAGTGGTGAGTAGTGGACTCGTGTACGCAAAACCATTTCAAGTTGGAGTCTCGTAGGTTAGCCTAGCCAAGAGTCAAAGCTGGCTTGCTGCAACAACTCCACCAACCCTTCTTGATAATATGCATGTATGTAGGATCTGATGTAAGTCTTGCTGAGTACCTTTGTACTCATGTTGCTATAATTTACATTTTTTACAGAAGACGCTGCAACCCCTTCTGATGGGTTCGACGTAGACGTTGACATCAATGAGTAGGCTAAGACCCAGGTGGTGATCCTGAGCTTGTGAAGGACCACGTAGTATAGCTAGGCTTTCCAAGCCTCTTTTATTTTACTAGTTGTCTGTACTCAGACAAGTTACTTCCGCTGCTGGTTTGTATGACTGTATGACTTGAATGCTGGGTCATGTGACCCGTACCTGTGTGTATGATTATGTATGGCTCCCTGAGCCTTAAATAAAGTACTTGTGTCGTAGAGTCATGTTCTGATGCCATGTTGTATTTGCACATATCGAGCATACTGTGTGTATGTTATTGAAATGATTGGTATGTGTGGGATCTGACTATCTAGTCGTTTATCTTTAGTAGCCTCTCTTACCGGGAAATGTCTCCTAGTGTTACCACTGAGCCATGGTAGCTTGCTACTGCTCTGGAACACTTAGGCTGGCCGACATGTGTCCTTCTTCATTTCGGTGTCTGTCCCTTCGGGGAAATGTCACGCATTGAGTACCGGAGTCCTGTTAGCCCGCTACAGCCCGGTTTACCGGAGTCCTGCTAGCCCAGTGCTACAGCCCGGACTCTCTTGCTGATGACCGACACGTTCGAAGCTGGGTCATGGATGCCTGTCCCTGTAAGTCTGTGCCACTTTGGGTTTACAACTAGTCATGTCAGCCCGGGCTCCTTAACATATGGATGCTAGCGACACTATCATATACGTGAGCCAAAAGGCGCAAACGGTCCCAGGCAAAGGTAAGGCGACACCCGTGGGGATACCGTGCGTGAGGCCGCAAAGTGATATGAGGTGTTACAGGCTAGATCGATGTGTCATCGAGTCGGGGTCCTGACAGCGTTGGCATCAGAGCCGGGCTGCCTGTAGGTTCTCCAAGCCAAACTGGTCGATGTTGAGTCTAGAAATTCTTTAGTTATATGTGGGGGAATTGTTTGTGGGTTGGAACGTAAGGCTCTTTTTACTCCTTTATCTTATGACATTCTGATCTGAGTCAGACTATTCTTCCACCGGGGGTTAAGGAATTAGGATCTTTTCTCTCTATCAGGTTCACGTGTTACTAATCAGTAGTACCTTATAGGTTTGATGAATACAAGCCTAGTTCAGTTCTACTACCACATTATGTTGCTAGGATGGACTCAGAACTTGATATGATGATGTTGAGTGTGTATGAAATCCTTTGTCAAATGTCTCAAAATCCTTCTTGAGCATTTACAGCTATTATGCTGCCGAAATTTTGCTAGAAATTCTAATGCCTTTGCATTATGGTTGTGCTTTCAGATGGCCACTCGCGACCTCAATCAAGTGGTTCGCCTGACTCGATGCCTAGATGTACCCGGCCATACCGCCATGTTGGTCAGGGTAATGACTGAGGTTGGATACCGTTGGTATCCTGAGTACACGGTCGAAGAGCAATTTCGGGACTTTAATCAAAGCCAGTATCTCCGCACTGTCAGGATATTTCCATCTTATCCTGGATCCACCGAGCCCCTTCACTGCTCCTATGGACTCGGGGTTACTATTGAGATGGCTGTGCAGGACGCCGCCTACTCTATGATGACCATCATGCGAGTCAGGACTGGCCTATTTCGGGATTCTGATTTCCGGTATATGCCAGGATCACTTCCGGGAGCACAAGGGTATCTCCAGGCTATCTATGCTGACCCCACTTAGGAGGATTCACGGACTCGCACCACTGCTGAGATGCTCGAGGATAAGGACCGTGAAAATCGGGCCTTGAGGCTAGAGCTTTTTAATACCCATGCTGACCATTGGGCCACGTTGACTTGGTTTGCACCGGCGGTGCAAGCTGGATATTCAGATATGCGCGATCTCTATCCTGTGAGATCTGCTCTGCCAGACGTGATGGGTTGGCGTGATGTAGGAGGCATCACCCCACCTCGCGGTCCCCGCAGGCCACCGTCTGTTGGTCCAAGACCTCATCCTAGCCCCTATGGTCCACAAGCTCCGCGAGATCGTCTGTTCCTGGATGATCATGTTGAGCTTCCAGGCTATGGAGGTGATTTCTACGAGGACTACTACGGATCGGTCTGAGTTAGTGGTAGTATCCCTAGTTCGTGCTAGCTGTGTCGTCTATCATCCTGCGTGACTCGTGGGATATGTCCTAGTTTGTACCACTTCCGGAGGTGTAGAAAAAAATAATGTGTAGGAGCTTGGGATGCCTCCGATGAGATGTAATCTTCCTTTCATCGTAATAGTACCTTGTTTGGTCTTGTACTAAACCTTGTATGGTGTGTATGACGATGGAATAAAGAAGCAGTTTCTGTATCTACCATGTCATTCGAATGATCATCTTGCATTCCGAGTTATTCCTTACATTCTCTATCCTGTGTCGGGATTTTATCATTCTGACTAAATCATTGTCTTGTTTACCTAGGATGGTCAACACGCGCACTAACCCTGCTCCTCAAGAGCAGGCCGAAGGCAGTGAAGTCAGGAATGCAAATATGCCTCATCCTCCTTCCCTAGCCGAGGTTATGATGGAAGCTGAGAGAAATAAGTGGGAGACCAACCGTTTGTTGGAGCGTATTGAACAGAACACAGCACACCATCAGAGGACTAACGTGGTGTCACTCAGTGACTTCATCAAGTTACATCCACCCATGTTCCACCACTCCGTCGAGCCTCTCGACGCTGATGACTGGCTTCGCAGTATCTCTCACAAACTGCGTTCCACGTTAGTAGCTGAGGCTGACAAGGTCACCTTTGCTGCATATCATCTTGAAGGCCCCGCCAGTCTCTGGTGGGAGAATTATGGAGCTATGCGCCCAGCGGGCCATGTCACTACTTGGGCTGAATTCAGCGAGGCTTTTCGTGAACATCACATCTCGGAGGGTCTCATGGACCGTAAACGTGAGGAATTCTGCAGTTTCACCCAAGGCCGACTCTCTGTGGATGCTTACAGCAGGGAGTTTGGTAACCTCGCACGATATGCCACTGAGGAAGTTTATACTGATGCCAAGAAGCAAGCAAGGTTCCGTAAGGGACTTAGTCCTGAGCTTCGCCGCGACCTCCGTCTGCATGAGTGCACATCCTTTCAGAAACTTGTTAACAAGGCCATCAGTGCTGAGACTGGTCAGACTGATTATGACGCAACACGCAAGCATGGCCGTGACGTGGGTTCCTCATCCGGTGCTGGTCCTCAGAAGCGTCGCGTGTGGGTGCCCAACACTGCCCTGCCACCCAGGTTCACACCGAGGCCATGCTTCCAGGCGCCTCGCCCCGTTCAACAGTCTGCACCAGCCAAGCCCTATGGTGGTCCAACCAACAATGCTCCTCCACGTACCAGTTCCGTAACTTGTTTCAAGTGTGGGGAATCTGGCCACTATATGCGTGAGTGTCCCCAGACCAACCCCAACCAATCTGCTAAAGCTGTTGGCCGTGGCAAGCCGACAGGGAAAGTGTTCCACGCCAAGCCGGCCACCGCTGCACGTGGCCATGTCAACTGTATCTCTGCCGAGGAAGCTCAAGAGGATCCCAACGTCGTTCTTGGTACGCTTCTTGTTAATTGCCACCCGGCATCTGTTCTTTTCGATACAGGAGCCTCTCATTCTTTTATATCCAAAAATTATGCTCGTTTGCATAACATCGCATTCTGTGACATGCCAACCTCTATGGTAATTCAAACTCCGGGATCCAAATGGCAAACTTCTAGAGTAAGCCATGGAAATGAAATCCAAGTCGACAGACTTGTTTTCCTCGCATCTTTGATAGCCCTCAAATCTTCAGATATTAATATCATTCTGGGTATGGACTGGATGTCAGTTCATCATGCCCAAATTGATTGCTTCTCTAGGACTGTTCAACTTACCCATCCTTCGGGGAAGATAGTCAATGTCTTGACCCGAATAGCCAAGCGACAGTTATATTCTCTTAACGCCAGCCCTTTGCCAGACCTTGAGGACGTCCCGGTAGTCCGTGACTTTCCGGATGTCTTCCCAGAGGAATTGCCAGGTGTTCCACCCGACAGGGATGTTGAGTTCGTAATAGACCTCATTCTAGGAACCGTCCCGGTTGCTAGAAGACCTTATAAGATGGCACCACTAGAACTAGCCGAGCTTAAGAAACAACTCGATGAGTCCTTGAAAAAGGGTTTCATCCGACCTAGTTCATCTCCGTGGGCTTGCCCCGTCCTCTTCGTCAAGAAGAAGGATGGTACGGACCGGATGGTTGTAGATTATCGACCTGTCAATTTGGTCACAATCAAGAACAAATATCCGCTCCCCAGGATCAACGACCTGTATGATCAGCTCGCTGGATCCTCAGTCTTCTCCAAAATGGATTTGAGGTTGGGCTACCATCAAATCAAAATCAGAAACGGGGACATTCCTAAAACAGCCTTTGTTACTCGTTATGGCCAATACGAGTACACCGTCATGTCCTTCGGTTTAACCAACGCTCCAGCCACCTTTTCTCGGTTAATGAACTCAATCTTCATGGAGTATTTGGATAAATTCGTCGTTGTTTACCTCGATGATATACTCATCTACTCCAAGAACGAGGAAGAACATGCCGAACATCTAAGGCTAGTGTTGAAGAAACTTCGAGAGCATCGCCTTTATGCCAAGTTTTCTAAATGTGAATTTTGGTTGTCAGAAGTGACCTATCTGGGTCATGTAATATCTGGTAAAGGTATTGCTGTTAACCCTGAGCGAGTTCAAGCCGTCCTTAATTGGACTCCACCTGAATCGGTCAAGCAAGTTCGGAGTTTCCTTGGCCTAGCAAGCTATTGTCGTCGCTTTGTCGAGAACTTCTCCAAAGTTGCTAAACCTCTAACCGAACTCCTCAAGAAAGATAAAAAGTTCGAATGGACTCCACAATGTGAGCACAGCTTTCAGGAACTGAAAATACGCCTCACTTCTGCTCCCGTACTGGTACCGCCAGACTTCTCTAAGGACTTTGTTATCTACTGCGACGCCTCGCGACAAGGACTAGGCTGTATTCTCATGCAAGATCGACACGTATTTGCTTACGCCTCACGGCAATTGCACCCACATGAGGAGAATTATCCTACTCATGATCTAGAGCTTGCAGCCGTAGTCTATGCACTTAAAACCTGGCGACATTACCTTCTTGGTAATCGTTGCGAAATATTCACTGATCACCAAAGTCTAAAGTACATCTTCACCCAACCGGATTTGAATCTCAGGCAAAGACGTTGGGTTGAGTTGATCACAGATTTCGACTTAGGAATAACTTACACCCCAGGGAAAGCCAACGTCATGGCCGATGCGCTAAGTCATAAATCTTATTGTAACAACCTAATGTTACAACAAAGTCAACCGCTTCTCCATGAGGAATTTCGGAAGCTTAACCTTCACATTGTTCCTCAAGGATTTCTTTCCACCTTGGTGGCGAAACCTACTCTTACGGATCAAATCGTCGCTGCCCAGAAGCGAGATAAGGGATTAGCTAAGATCAAGGAGAACATTGCTAACGGAAGTGCTAGTTGTTTCTCCACAAATGATCATGGTGTTGTGTACTTTGAGAACCGTTTAGTGGTTCCCAAGAACCAGCATCTACGGCAGTTGATCCTTAAGGAAGCTCATGAATCTCCTCTCACCATTCATCCCGGTAGTACCAAGATGTATCAGGACCTATGCCAGAGGTTCTGGTGGACTAGGATGAAGAGAGAAATCGCTCAGTATATTGCTAATTGCGACGTCTGTCGTCGTGTAAAAGCAGAGCATCAACGGCCTGCTGGCACCCTTCAACCCCTAGCTATTCCTGAATGGAAATGGGATAAAATTGGTATGGACTTCATTACCGGTTTTCCCAGGACCAAAAGAGGGAATAATGCTATCTTCGTCGTTGTCGATCGTCTTTCCAAAGTGGCCTATTTCTTACCTGTTCGCGAGAGTATAACCGCTAGTCAGCTGGTAGACTTATACATCTCCCGAATAGTGTCTCTCCATGGTGTTCCTTTGGAAATTAACTCGGATCGAGGAAGTCTTTTCACCTCTCGATTTTGGGAAAGTTTCCAAAACGCTATGGGAACCCGCCTTTCCTTTAGCACCGCTTTTCACCCTCAATCGAGTGGTCAAGTAGAACGCGTCAACCAGATTCTAGAAGACATGCTTCGAGCCTCTGTTATCTCTTTCGGAATGGAGTGGGAGAAATGCCTTCCATTTGCCGAATTTGCTTACAACAACAGCTATCAATCTAGCTTGGGTAAAGCCCCTTTTGAAGTTCTCTATGGACGACGGTGTCGAACACCCCTTAACTGGTCAGAGACCGGGGAAAGACAATTCTTTGGCCCGGATATGATTCAGGAAGCAGAAGAGCAAGTTCGCATCGTTCGTGAAAAGTTGAAAACAGCCCAATCCTGTCAGAAGAGTCAATATGACCGAAAACATAAGGCTATGACTTTCGAGATTGACGAGAAGGCTTACCTTCGGGTTACCCCTCTGAAGGGAACCCATCGTTTCGGTATCAAAGGCAAATTGGCTCCTCGTTACATTGGACCTTTTCGCATTCTCGCTAAACGAGGAGAAGTTGCCTACCAGTTGGAACTACCTCCGCATCTCTCCAGAGTCCATGATGTCTTCCACGTCTCTCAACTCTGGCGTTGCTTCTCGGATCCTATCCATGGAGTGGACCACGAAACGCTTGATCTCCAAGATAATCTCACATATCGAGAGTACCCCATTCGTATCCTCGATCAGGCCGAGCGTACCACTCGACGTCATAATATCAAGTTTCTCAAAGTTCAATGGTTGCACCATTCTGAGGATGAAGCAACTTGGGAAAGGGAGGATCGTCTCCGACTCGAGTTCCCCACCTTCTTTCCGGAAGAACCCAAATCTCGGGACGAGATTCTTTTGAGTGGGGGTGAGTTGTCACACCCTAGCTAGTCATGCATTAGAGTGTTGCATCATGTTTATTTTTGCATCAGAAACCTGAAATGGGGATGACAGAACCCCCAGTCCCCTCTGAAACCAATTAGGGTTTACTAAAAACTTTTTCAATGAACCTGAAATGCCCTTCTAAAATGCCCATCATTTTTGTCTTGGATCAGAACCTCTGCCAAAAGTGATGCACATTTTCCTAGGCCATCTTAGGGTTTGTGAATTAAATCATAAATATTTGAATTTGGGCATTTAAAATTATATAAAATATTTAAATGCTCAAATATCTCCAAACTAAAATGTTTCATGTTGGAAATAATCCAACTATGGACCAGGAGTAGTTTGGTGATTTTAGGAGTTGCCTAAGTATTTTTATTAATTCAACAAAGTTGCAGAAGTATTAAAAAAACAGAAAACAGAGAAAAATAGAAAAGCTTACCTGGCACCAGCACCTGGCCCACCTGCCGGCCCAGCCCAGCGCCGCTCCAGCGAGCTGCTTGCCGGCCAGGCAGGCAGGCAGGTGCCCGACGGCGACCGCAGCGCGCGCCATGCACCTGCTCGCCGCCTCGTCGCTCCCCTTGCCCGGTGACGTCGTGGATCGCCCTCCCTCTCTCCCCTAAACCCCCCATACACCCCCTTTCCTCTCCAGCTCCTCCCCCTCGCGCGCCCCAGCCATGGCCGACCGACGCTACCGCTGCCGTGCCTACGTCGTAGCCGCGCTCCCCGCCGCCCGTGCGTCCTCTCGTCGTGTCCAGGAGCTCCGCCACTGTCACTTCATCGAGCAAGCCGAGCCCCGAGCGCTCGCAACGCCCGAGTCCACTGCACCGACCTCGCCCGAGTCCGCCATCGCCGGAGATCCCCTTCAACACCGTCGTCGCTCCGGTCCATCCCCAGCCGCACCAAGGGCTTCGTCGCACTCACTGTGAGCTTAGCCATCTTCCCCTCCCTTCCGTTCTTTCTCCCGAGCCGTGTAGCGACCTCCCGGAGCTCAACCGCACCCACCACCGTGGAGCTCGTCGCCGACGTGCTCCCGGTCATCCTCCGGCCACTCCACGGTGTCCATCATGCTCACCGCGTCACGTAGCACCTAACTAGCTACTCCCCGCACCTCACCGATCCCCCTAGCGACAAGTTCGACTTTGGCCGAACTCCGGTGGCTGCCAAAGTCGTCGCCGGCGCCAACTCCGGCCACCCCGACCCCAACGGACTCCACCAAGAGCTGCGGCTCGACCTCAACTCCTCTCCGGTGGTCTCCGCGACCCATTTGGTGGCCGAAACAGCCAAAACCACTTCCGCCGCCGCGTCGGGCTCGCCGGCGGCTAAACACCGGTGCAGCCGACCCGGGTTTGACCACGGGTGGGCCCTGGTTGACTCCCCTGAGTCAATGACAGGTGGGGCCCAGCCCTGTTAATTAAACAGGTTTAGTTTTATTTAAACTTTAACTAAACTAATCACACTGACACGCGGGACCCACTGTCAGGTTTGACCCGGACGTGTCCCGTTGACCTGCTGATGTCACACTGACGTCAGGCTGACGCAATAATTGATTTTCTGGATTTAATCTAATATAGGAAATTCCAGAATATAGTTTAAACTTTAAAAATTTATAACTTTTATTCTGTAACTCCAAATCAGACAAATTATATATGAAAAATGATCAGAAAAATCCAATCTATCCATCTGTACTATTTTCATGCATGATTAAACAAGTTAACCTGATGTTTAATGCAGAACAAGGAAAAACACTTTAAAGGGCCATGTTTGAGTTTAAAATTTGAATCTTTGATTCAAATTGGTTCAAACCCTTCTGGTCCTAGTTGCATTAGCCCAACTCACTCATATTGCCATGTTTCATGCATGCATCATATTGTTGCACATTGTTCGGTGATGGTTGTGTATCGGTGTTCTTTGCGGCAGGTTCTGCCTCTGAGGAGTACCGTGATTACCCTAACGAAGAACCGTATCAGTGCATCGAATCATCAGGCAAGCAACCAACCATTTGATCATATCGATACAATCCCATGTTCTTGCTCGTGCTCTCTTTTACTGCATTAAGACAACGCGTTTCAAACTGCTGTGTGCTACGGTAGTTGAACCCACTTCCTCTGCATGACCTGTCATTGCCACAATAACTAGATGAAACCCACTAGCATGTGTAGGAGTTGGTTGAGCCATATGTATGTGTTGTTCCTACCTTGCTATGCCTGCTATGCTTAGAGTCGTGTCAGGTCTGGTTCATCTGGGTGATGGGCTAGAGTGAAATGATTATGTCGGTAATGAGAATGGTGTGGTAAACACGATTTGGTAAAGGTATCGATGAGAGGCCATGTAGGAGTACATGGTGGGTTGTTTCATTGAAACCGACCTTAAGCACTGAGATCTGTATGTGTGATTTAAGATACAGCTACTACCATGCATTGGGCCCTGAAATATGACCCTGCTCGACTTCTTATCCACCCTAGTTCTCTGTCCAGGAGTTGCAAGTAGTTTCTGGTGTTTGTAGCCTACTGGAGTCCGTGGACAGCGCTGACCGTAGGGGTGGGCTGTGATGCGGTAGGTACGTGGCACGGTGTACCGAATACCCGTTAGGTATCTCGGGAACCCTGTTCACATCGTTCGGGGCCGTATGGGAAACCTCGGCCGGACTCCCTGCGGATGGAACCTGGATAGGCGATAAACCTGGACTAGAGACTTAGGTGTTTAGGTAGGTCGTGGTCTACACCCACGTCGTCTTTCGCTTGAAGTCTGCCGAGCACATGTCGTGTGCAGACGCTAAGTGGTGGAAACATGTATGAAGAAGTACACCCCTGTAGGGTTATCATGATCTATTCGAATAGCCGCGTCCGCGGTAATGGACTACTTGGTTGCCTATACAGTTCATAGACAAGTAAATGGAAACAACTAAAAGCCTCAAGATAAGTGTGAGTGCCGAGGATGGCTCTTCCGTAGGAAGACGGAGGTGGATCCTCGGTAGTGTATTGAAGTGGTGAGTAGTGGACTCGTGTACGCAAAACCATTTCAAGTTGGAGTCTCGTAGGTTAGCCTAGCCAAGAGTCAAAGCTGGCTTGCTGCAACAACTCCACCAACCCTTCTTGATAATATGCATGTATGTAGGATCTGATGTAAGTCTTGCTGAGTACCTTTGTACTCATGTTGCTATAATTTACATTTTTTACAGAAGATGCTGCAACCCCTTCTGATGGGTTCTACATAGACGTTGACATCAATGAGTAGGCTAAGACCCAGGTGGTGATCCTGAGCTTGTGAAGGACCACGTAGTATAGCTAGGCTTTCCAAGCCTCTTTTATTTTACTAGTTGTCTGTACTCAGACAAGTTACTTCCGCTGCTGGTTTGTATGACTGTATGACTTGAATGCTGGGTCGTGTGACCCGTACCTGTGTGTATGATTATGTATGGCTCCCTGAGCCTTAAATAAAGTACTTGTGTCATAGAGTCATGTTGTGATGCCATGTTGTATTTGCACATATCGAGCATACTGTGTGTATGTTATTGAAATGCTTGGTATGTGTGGGATCTGACTATCTAGTCGTTTATCTTTAGTAGCCTCTCTTACCGGGAAATGTCTCCTAGTGTTACCACTGATCCATGGTAGCTTGCTACTGCTCTGGAACACTTAGGCTGGCCGACATGTGTCCTTCTTCATTTCGGTGTCTGTCCCTTCGGGGAAATGTCACGCATTGAGTACCGGAGTCCTGTTAGCCCGCTACAGCCCGGTTTACCGGAGTCCTGCTAGCCCAGTGCTACAGCCCGGACTCTCTTGCTGATGACCGACACGTTCGAAGCTGGGTCATGGATGCATGTCCCTGTAAGTCTGTGCCACTTTGGGTTTACAACTAGTCATGTCAGCCCGGGCTCCTTAACATATGGATGCTAGCGACACTATCATATGCGTGAGCCAAAAGGCGCAAACGGTCCCGGGCAAAGGTAAGGCGACACCCGTGGGGATACCGTGCGTGAGGCCGCAAAGTGATATGAGGTGTTATAGGCTAGATCGATGTGTCATCGAGTCGGGGTCCTGACAGCGTTGGCATCAGAGCCGGGCTGCCTGTAGGTTCTCCAAGCCAAACTGGTCGATGTTGAGTCTAGAAATTCTTTAGTTATATGTGGGGGAATTGTTTGTGGGTTGGAACGTAAGGCTCTTTTTACTCCTTTATCTTATGACATTCTGATCTGAGTCAGACTATTCTTCCACCGGGGGTTAAGGAATTAGGATCTTTTCTCTCTATCAGGTTCACGTGTTACTAATCAGTAGTACCTTATAGGTTTGATGAATACAAGCCTAGTTCAGTTCTACTACCACATTATGTTGCTAGGATGGACTCAGAACTTGATATGATGATGTTGAGTGTGTATGAAATCCTTTGTCAAATGTCTCAAAATCCTTCTTGAGCATTTACAGCTGTTATGCTGCCGAAATTTTGCTAGAAATTCTAATGCCTTTGCATTATGGTTGTCCTTTCAGATGGCCACTCGCGACCTCAATCAAGTGGTTCGCCTGACTCGATGCCTAGATGTACCCGGCCATACCGCCATGTTGGTTAGGGTAATGACTGAGGCTGGATACCGTTGGTATCCTGAGTACACGGTCGAAGAGCAATTTCGGGACTTTAATCAAAGCCAGTATCTCTGCACTGTCAGGATATTTCCATCTTATCCTGGATCCACCGAGCCCCTTCACTGCTCCTATGGACTCGGGGTTACTATTGAGATGGCTGTGCAGGACGCCGCCTACTCTATGATGACCATCATGCGAGTCAGGACTGGCCTATTTCGGGATTCTGATTTCCGGTATATGCCAGGATCACTTCCGGGAGCACAAGGGTATCTCCAGGCTATCTATGCTGACCCCACTCAGGAGGATTCATGGACTCGCACCACTGCTGAGATGCTCGAGGATAAGGACCGTGAAAATCGGGCCTTGAGGCTAGAGCTTTTTAATACCCGTGCTGACCATTGGGCCACATTGACTCGGTTTGCACCGGCGGTGCAAGCTGGATATTCAGATATGCGCGATCTCTATCCTGTGAGATCTGCTCTGCCAGACGTGATGGGTTAGCGTGATGTAGGAGGCATCACCCCACCTCGCGGTCCCCATAGGCCACCGTCTGTTGGTCCAAGACCTCATCCTAGCCCCTATGGTCCACAAGCTCCGCGAGATCGTCTGTTCCTGGATGATCATGTTGAGCTTCCAGGGTATGGAGGTGATTTCTACGAGGACTACTACGGATCGGTCTGAGTTAGTGGTAGTATCCCTAGTTCGTGCTAGCTGTGTCGTCTATCATCCTGCGTGACTCGTGGGATATGTCCTAGTTTGTACCACTTCCGGAGGTGTAGAAAAAAATAATGTATAGGAGCTTGGGATGCCTCCGATGAGATGTAATCTTCCTTTCACCGTAATAGTACCTTGTTTGGTCTTGTACTAAACCTTGTATGGTGTGTATGACGATGGAATAAAGAAGCAGTTTCTGTATCTACCATGTCATACGAATGATCATCTTGCATTCCGAGTTATTCCTTACATTCTGTATCCTGTGTCGGGATTTTATCATTCTGACTAAATCATTGTCTTGTTTACCTAGGATGGTCAACACGCGCACTAACCCTGCTCCTCAAGAGCAGGCCGAAGGCAGTGAAGTCAGGAATGCAAATCTGCCTCATCCTCCTTCCCTAGCCGAGGTTATGATGGAAGCTGAGAGAAATAAGCGGGAGACCAACCGTTTGTTGGAGCGTATTGAACAGAACACAACACACCATCAGAGGACTAACGTGGTGTCACTCAGTGACTTCATCAAGTTACATCCACCCACGTTCCACCACTCCGTCGAGCCTCTCGACGCTGATGACTGGCTTCGCAGTATCTCTCACAAACTGCGTTCCGCGTTAGTAGCTGAGGCTGACAAGGTCACCTTTGCTGCATATCATCTTGAAGGCCCCGCCAGTCTCTGGTGGGAGAATTATGGAGCTATGCGCCCAGCGGGCCATGTCACTACTTGGGCTGAATTCAGCGAGGCTTTTCGTGAACATCACATCCCGGAGGGTCTCATGGACCGTAAACGTGAGGAATTCTGCAGTTTCACCCAAGGCCGACTCTCTGTGGATGCTTACAGCAGGGAGTTTGGTAACCTCGCACGATATGCCACTGAGGAAGTTTCTACTGATGCCAAGAAGCAAGCAAGGTTCCGTAAGGGACTTAGTCCTGAGCTTCGCCGCGACCTCCGTCTGCATGAGTGCACATCCTTTCAGAAACTTGTTAACAAGGCCATCAGTGCTGAGACTGGTTAGACTGATTATGACGCAACACGCAAGCATGGCCGTGACGTGGGTTCCTCATCCGGTGCTGGTCCTCAGAAGCGCCGCGTGTGGGTGCCCAACACTGCCCTGCCACCCAGGTTCACACCGAGGCCATCCTTCCAGGCGCCTCGCCCCATTCAACAGTCTGCACCAGCCAAGCCCTATGGTGGTCCAACCAACAATGCTCCTCCACGTACCAGTTCCGTAACTTGTTTCAAGTGTGGGGAATCTGGCCACTATATGCGTGAGTGTCCCCAGACCAACCCCAACCAATCTGCTAAAGCTGTTGGCCGTGGCAAGCCGACAGGGAAAGTGTTCCACGCCAAGCCGGCCACCGCTGCACGTGGCCATGTCAACTGTATCTCTGCCGAGGAAGCTCAAGAGGATCCCAACGTCGTTCTTGGTACGCTTCTTGTTAATTGCCACCCGGCATCTGTTCTTTTCGATACAGGAGCCTCTCATTCTTTTATATCCGAAAATTAAGCTCGTTTGCATAACATCGCATTCTGTGACATGCCAACCTCTATGGTAATTCAAACTCCGGGATCCAAATGGCAAACTTCTAGAGTAAGCCATGGAAAGGAAATCCAAGTCGACAGACTTGTTTTCCTCGCATCTTTGATAGCCCTCAAATCTTTAGATATTAATATCATTCTGGGTATGGACTGGATGTCAGTTCATCATGCCCAAATTGATTGCTTCTCTAGGACTGTTCAACTTACCCATCCTTCGGGGAAGATAGTCAATGTCTTGACCCGAATAGCCAAGCGACAGTTATATTCTCTTAACGCCAGCCCTTTGCCAGACCTTGAGGACGTCCCGGTAGTCCGTGACTTTCCGGATGTCTTCCCAGAGGAATTGCCAGGTGTTCCACCCGACAGGGATGTTGAGTTCGTAATAGACCTCATTCCAGGAACCGTCCCGATTGCTAGAAGACCTTATAAGATGGCACCACTAGAACTAGCCGAGCTTAAGAAACAACTCGATGAGTCCTTGAAAAAGGGTTTCATCCGACCTAGTTCATCTCCGTGGGCTTGCCCCGTCCTCTTCGTCAAGAAGAAGGATGGTACGGACCGGATGGTTGTAGATTATCGACCTGTCAATTTGGTCACAATCAAGAACAAATATCCACTCCCCAGGATCAACGACCTGTATGATCAGCTCGCTGGATCCTCAGTCTTCTCCAAAATGGATTTGAGGTTGGGCTACCATCAAATCAAAATCAGGAACGGGGACATTCCTAAAACGGCCTTTGTTACTCGTTATGGCCAATACGAGTACACCGTCATGTCCTTCGGTTTAACCAACGCTCCAGCCACCTTTTCTCGGTTAATGAACTCAATCTTCATGGAGTATTTGGATAAATTCGTCGTTGTTTACCTCGATGATATACTCATCTACTCCAAGAACGAGGAAGAACATGCCGAACATCTAAGGCTAGTGTTGAAGAAACTTCGAGAGCATCGCCTTTATGCCAAGTTTTCTAAATGTGAATTTTGGTTGTCAGAAGTGACCTATCTGGGTCATGTAATATCTGGTAAAGGTATTGCTGTTAACCCTGAGCGAGTTCAAGCCGTCCTTAATTGGACTCCACCTGAATCGGTCAAGCAAGTTCGGAGTTTCCTTGGCCTAGCAAGCTATTGTCGTCGCTTTGTCGAGAACTTCTCCAAAGTTGCTAAACCTCTAACCGAACTCCTCGAGAAAGATAAAAAGTTCGAATGGACTCCACAATGTGAGCACAGCTTTCAGGAACTGAAAAGACGCCTGACTTCTGCTCCCGTACTGGTACCGCCAGACTTCTCTAAGGACTTTGTTATCTACTGCGACGCCTTGCGACAAGGACTAGGCTGTATTCTCATGCTAGATCGACACGTAATTTCTTACGCCTCACGGCAATTGCACCCACATGAGGAGAATTATCCTACTCATGATCTAGAGCTTGCAGCCGTAGTCTATGCACTTAAAACCTGGCGACATTACCTTCTTGGTAATCGTTGCAAAATATTCACTGATCACCAAAGTCTGAAGTACATCTTCACCCAACCGGATTTGAATCTCAGGCAAAGACGTTGGGTTGAGTTGATCACAGATTTCGACTTAGGAATAACTTACACCCCAGGGAAAGCCAACGTCATGGCCGATGCGCTAAGTCATAAATCTTATTGTAACAACCTGATGTTACAACAAAGTCAACCGCTTCTCCATGAGGAATTTCGGAAGCTTAACCTTCACATTGTTCCTCAAGGATTTCTTTCCACCTTGGTGGCGAAACCTACTCTTACGGATCAAATCGTCGCTGCCCAGAAGCGAGATAAGGGATTAGCTAAGATCAAGGAGAACATTGCTAACGGAAGTGCTAGTTGTTTCTCCACAAATGATCATGGTGTTGTGTACTTTGAGAACCGTTTAGTGGTTCCCAAGAACCAGCATCTACGGCAGTTGATCCTTAAGGAAGCTCATGAATCTCCTCTCACCATTCATCCCGGTAGTACCAAGATGTATCAGGACCTACGCCAGAGGTTCTGGTGGACTAGAATGAAGAGAGAAATCGCTCAGTATATTGCTAATTGCGACGTCTGTCGTCGTGTAAAAGCAGAGCATCAACGGCCTGCTGGCACCCTTCAACCCCTAGCTATTCCTGAATGGAAATGGGATAAAATTGGTATGGACTTCATTACCGGTTTTCCCAGGACCAAAAGAGGGAATAATGCTATCTTCGTCGTTGTCGATCGTCTTTCCAAAGTGGCCCATTTCTTACCTGTTCGCGAGAGTATAACCGCTAGTCAGCTGGCAGACTTATACATCTCCCGAATAGTGTCTCTCCATGGTGTTCCTTTGGAAATTAACTCGGATCGAGGAAGTCTTTTCACCTCTCGATTTTGGGAAAGTTTCCAAAACGCTATGGGAACCCGCCTTTCCTTTACCACCGCTTTTCACCCTCAATCGAGTGGTCAAGTAGAACGCGTCAACCAGATTCTAGAAGACATGCTTCGAGCCTCTGTTATCTCTTTCGGAATGGAGTGGGAGAAATGCCTTCCATTTGCCGAATTTGCTTACAACAACAGCTATCAATCTAGCTTGGGTAAAGCCCCTTTTGAAGTTCTCTATGGATGACGGTGTCGAACACCCCTTAACTGGTCAAAGACCGGGGAAAGACAATTCTTTGGCCCGGATATAATTCAGGAAGCAGAAGAGCAAGTTCGCATCGTTCCTGAAAAGTTGAAAACAGCCCAATCCCGTCAGAAGAGTCAATATGACCGAAAACATAAGGCTATGACTTTCAAGATTGACGAGAAGGCTTACCTTCGGGTTACCCCTCTGAAGGGAACCCATCGTTTCGGTATCAAAGGCAAATTGGCTCCTCGTTACATTGGACCTTTTCGCATTCTCGCTAAACGAGGAGAAGTTGCCTACCAGTTGGAACTACCTCCGCATCTCTCCAGAGTCCATGATGTCTTCCACGTCTCTCAACTCCGGCGTTGCTTCTCAGATCCTATCCGTGGAGTGGACCACGAAACGCTTGATCTCCAAGATAATCTCACATATCGAGAGTACCCCATTCGTATCCTCGATCAGGCCGAGCGTACCACTCGACGTCATAATATCAAGTTTCTCAAAGTTCAATGGTCGCACCATTCTGAGGATGAAGCAACTTGGGAAAGGGAGGATCATCTCCGACTCGAGTTCCCCGCCTTCTTTCCGGAAGAACCCAAATCTCGGGACGAGATTCTTTTGAGTGGGGGTGAGTTGTCACACCCTAGCTAGTCATGCATTAGAGTGTTGCATCATGTTTATTTTTGCATCAGAAACCTGAAATGGGGATGACAGAACCCCCAGTCCCCTCTGAAACCAATTAGGGTTTACTAAAAAAAATTCAATGAACCTGAAATGCCCTTCTAAAATGCCCATCATTTTTGTCTTGGATCAGAACCTCTGCCAAAAGTGATGCACATTTTCCTAGGCCATCTTAGGGTTTGTGAATTAAATCATAAATATTTGAATTTGGGCATTTAAAATTATATAAAATATTTAAATGCTCAAATATCTCCAAACTAAAATGTTTCATGTTGGAAATAATCCAACTATGGACCAGGAGTAGTTTGGTGATTTTAGGAGTTGCCTAAGTATTTTTATTAATTCAACAAAGTTGCAGAAGTATTAAAAAAACAGAAAACAGAGAAAAATAGAAAAGCTTACCTGGCACCAGCACCCGGCCCACCTGCCGGCCCAGTCCAGCGCCGCTCCAGCGAGCTGCTTGCCGGCCAGGCAGGCAGGCAGGTGCCCGACGGCGACCGCAGCGCGCGCCACGCACCTGCTCGCCGCCTCGCCGCTCCCCTCACCCGGTGACGTCGTGGATCACCCTCCCTCACTCCCCTGAACCCCCCAGACACCCCCTTTCCTCTCCAGCTCCTCCCCCTCGCGCGCCCCAGCCATGGCCGACGCTACCGCCGCCGTGCCTGCGTCGTAGCCGCGCTCCCCGCCGCCCGTGCGTCCTCTCGTCGTGTCCAGGAGCTCCGCCGCTGCCCACTTCATCGAGCAAGCCGAGCCCCGAGCGCTCGCAACGCCCGAGTCCACCGCACCGACGTCGCCCGAGTCCGCCGTCGCCGGAGATCCCCTTCAACGCCGTCGTCGCTCCGGTCCATCCCCGGCCGCACCAAGGGCTTCGTCGCACTCACTGTGAGCTTAGCCATCTTCCCCTCCCTTCCGTTCTTGCTCCCGAGCCGTGTAGCGACCTCCCGGAGCTCAACCGCACCCACCGCCGTGGAGCTCATCGCCGACGTGCTCCCGGTCATCCTCCGGCCACTCCACGGTGTCCATCATGCTCACCGCGTCACGTAGCACCTAACTAGCTACTCCCCGCACCTCACCGATCCCCCTAGCGACAAGTTCGACTTTGGCCGAACTCCGGTGGCCGCCAAAGTCGTCGCCGACGCCAACTCCGGCCACCCCGACCCCAACGGACTCCACCAAGAGCTGTGGCTCGACCTCAGCTCCTCTTCGGTGGTCTCCGCGACCCATTTGGTGGCCAAAACGGCCAAAACCACTTCTGACGCCGCGTCGGGCTCGCCGGCGGCTAAACGCCGGTGCAGCCGACCCGGGTTTGACCACGGGTGGGCCCTGGTTGACTCCCCTGAGTCAATGACAGGTGGGGCCCAGCCCTGTTAATTAAACAGGTTTAGTTTTATTTAAACTTTAACTAAACTAATCACACTGACACACGGGACCCACTGTCAGGTTTGACCCGGACGTGTCCCGTTGACCTGCTGATGTCACACTGACGTCAGGCTGACGCAATAATTGATTTTCTGGATTTAATCTAATATAGGAAATTCCAGAATATAGTTTAAACTTTAAAAATTTATAACTTTTATTTTGTAACTCCAAATCAGACAAATTATATATGAAAAATGATCAGAAAAATCCAATCTATCCATCTGTACTATTTTCATGCATGATTAAACAAGTTAACCTGATGTTTAATGCAGAACAAGGAAAAACACTTTAAAGGGCCATGTTTGAGTTTAAAATTTGAATCTTTGATTCAAATTGGTTCAAACCCTTCTGGTCCTAGTTGCATTAGCCCAACTCACTCATATTGCCATGTTTCATGCATGCATCATATTGTTGCACATTGTTTGGTGATGGTTGTGTATCGGTGTTCTTTGCGGCAGGTTCTGCCTCTGAGGAGTACCGTGATTACCCTAACAAAGAACCGTATCAGTGCATCGAATCATCAGGCAAGCAACCAACCATTTGATCATATCGATACAATCACATGTTCTCGCTCCTGCTCTCTTTTACTGCATTAAGACAACGCGTTTCAAACTGCTGTGTGCTACGGTAGTTGAACCCACTTCCTCTGCATGACCTGTCATTGCCACAGTAACTAGATGAAACCCACTAGCATGTGTAGGAGTTGGTTGAGCCATATGTATGTGTTGTTCCTACCTTGCTATGCCTGCTATGCTTAGAGTCGTGTCAGGTCTGGTTCATCTGGGTGATGGGCTAGAGTGAAATGATTATGTCGGTAATGAGAATGGTGTGGTAAACACGATTTGGTAAAGGTATCGATGAGAGGCCATGTAGGAGTACATGGTGGGTTGTTTCATTGAAACCGACCTTAAGCACTGAGATCTGTATGTGTGATTTAAGATACAGCTACTACCATGCATTGGGCCCTGAAATATGACCCCGCTCGACTTCTTATCCACCCTAGTTCTCTGTCCAGGAGTTGCAAGTAGTTTCTGGTGTTTGTAGCCTACTGGAGGCCGTGGACAGCGCTGACCGTAGGGGTGGGCTGTGATGCGGTAGGTACGTGGCACGGTGTACCGAATACCCGTTAGGTATCTCGGGAACCCTGTTCACATCGTTCGGGGCCGTATGGGAAACCTCGGCCGGACTCCCTGCGGATGGAACCTGGATAGGCGATAAACCTGGACTAGAGACTTAGGTGTTTAGGTAGGTCGTGGTCTACACCCACGTCGGCTTTCGCTTGAAGTCTGCCGAGCACATGTCGTGTGCAGACGCTAAGTGGTGGAAACATGTATGAAGAAGTACACCCCTGCAGGGTTATCATGATCTATTCGAATAGCCGCGTACGCGGTAAAGGACTACTTGGTTGCCTATACAGTTCATAGACAAGTAAATGGAAACTACTAAAAGCCTCAAGATAAGTGTGAGTGCTGAGGATGGCTCTTCCGTAGGAAGACGGAGGTGGATCCTCGGTAGTGTATTGAAGTGGTGAGTAGTGGACTCGTGTATGCAAAACCATTTCAAGTTGGAGTCTCGTAGGTTAGCCTAGCCAAGAGTCAAAGCTGGCTTGCTGCAACAACTCCACCAACCCTTCTTGATAATATGCATGTATGTAGGATCTGATGTAAGTCTTGCTGAGTACCTTTGTACTCATGTTGCTATAATTTACATTTTTTACAGAAGACGCTGCAACCCCTTCTGATGGGTTCTACGTAGACGTTGACATCAATGAGTAGGCTAAGACCCAGGTGGTGATCCTGAGCTTGTGAAGGACCACGTAGTATAGCTAGGCTTTCCAAGCCTCTTTTATTTTACTAGTTGTCTGTACTCAGACAAGTTACTTCCGCTGCTGGTTTGTATGACTGTATGACTTGAATGTTGGGTCGTGTGACCCGTACCTGTGTGTATGATTATGTATGGCTCCCTGAGCGTTAAATAAAGTACTTGTGTCATAGAGTCATGTTGTGATGCCATGTTGTATTTGCACATATCGAGCATACTGTGTGTATGTTATTGAAATGCTTGGTATGTGTGGGATCTGACTATCTAGTCGTTTATCTTTAGTAGCCTCTCTTACCGGGAAATGTCTCCTAGTGTTACCACTGAGCCATGGTAGCTTGCTACTGCTCTGGAACACTTGGGCTGGCCGGCATGTGTCCTTCTTCGTTCCGGTGTCTGTCCCTTCGGGGAAATGTCACGGATTGAGTACCGGAGTCCTGTTAGCCCACTACAGCCCGGTTTACCGGAGTCCTGCTAGCCCAGTGCTACAGCCCGGACTCTCTTGCTGATGACCGACACGTTCGAAGCTGGGTCATGGATGCATGTCCCTGTAAGTCTGTGCCACTTTGGGTTTACAACTAGTCATGTCAGCCCGGGCTCCTTAACATATGGATGCTAGCGACACTATCATATACGTGAGCCAAAAGGCGCAAACGGTCCCGGGCAAAGGTAAGGCGACACCCGTGGGGATACTGTGCGTGAGGCCGCAAAGTGATATGAGGTGTTATAGGCTAGATCGATGTGTCATCGAGTCGGGGTCCTGACAATCAAGAAGGTTCAGTCCACCAAGAGCGGACTGACTGAAGCCTGTGCCAGCCTTGTAACAGGCTTTGAGGTAAGTATTTAAAATATAGGAAAATATTACCGCATAGACAGTAGCCCCTGATGCTCTATTTGGTGTTCACAAAGAAAAGCCGAATAGAGGATCAAATAATATCTGCAGGAGTCTAGTATAAGTATGTCTATATGCGTATGCAGGCTTCGCTGCTAACCTCTGCCGCACTGACTGCGGAGGTCGCTGCACTGAGGTAGAACCTCGAGTGGTCCGAGAAAGAGCTCGGTCTTGCCAAGAGGCAGCTCGAGGAGAACAAAGGTAAGTAATGCCTATATATATATAGATGCGGTTGCAAAATGATAGGATCATCATGGATGTGCCAGGGGCCACGACCGAAGTGGCGACCCTGAAGCAAGCGCTATCCGAGGCCGAAAGCAAAGCGGCCAAGGAGCGCACCGAGCAGGAAAAACAAGAGGCACGGGTGGGCGAGGTGCAGCAAGAGCTCCAGGCTCTCGTGAAGAAGCACGAGGCTTTGGAGCTTGACTCGAAGACGCGAGAGTCCGAGCTTGCCGCGGCCCTCGAGAGCACAAAGCATGCCAAGGTTGAAGCCCAAAAGGCCCTCCAGGAAATTGAGGAGATGAGGAAGATAGCGGCGGGTAAGGCCTTCAATATGCAAAGCAAGCATGTGAAAGTAAATTACTTGTTACTTACCCGAGTCCGGAGCTCTCCAGGAGCATTCGCAGATTTGCCCCGCAGCGTGTTGGATGCCGCGAAGTATTACCAGGCCGAGGAGGGAAGCTCGGCGGAGAAGTTGTTCTGGTCTCAGTATACTAGGACCGAACACCCGATGCCTGTGAGCGACCAGCTGAAGCAACTGGTCGAGCTGCACAAGGCGGCCGAACAGGCCATGAGGGGCCTTATAGTCCGGATGTGGCCTGGCGACTCCCTTCCCAATAGCTACTTCGGCCTGGTGAGGCGGCTTGTGGATGCCTGCCCACGGCTGGAAGTCATAAAGCGGTCCATCTGCATCGACGGTGCACACCGGGCTTTTACCCGTGCAAAGGTGCACTGGGCCAAGATGGACGCCGAGATGCTGGTGAAGGAGGGGCCGCCGCAGGGCAAGGAGCATCGCCACCCTGAAATGTATTATGAGGGTGTCCTGAAGGGTGCCCGTCTTGTGGCGGACGAGTGTGCGAAGGATGTAATTTTTGAATGAACTTGCTCGTGTGATCCCGCATTATGAAAACTTGTTCATACGCGCTATGCAATGCTTGTTTGAATTTAAAATATTACCTTCTGTGTGGCTGTTTATTAAATCTGAGAGATGCTCAGTCGTCGGCTTCTGCCCCCATGCCACGAGTGCTGGGGTGTTCAGGATAAATCTGAGCACTCTTTTTCCCATTGTTGGGTCCTTCGAGGAAGGTGCTCAGCACAATGAACAAGGCAATCGGACTATAATGCTTTATCACTCTCACTTAGCCATAGAAGTCTACAATTTTAAATTTTGGCGAAGCCCCTAGTATTCGGAAGGCCGAATTCGGGGCGCTATACACGCCTTAAGCCAGACAAAGCCGACTCCTCGCTCTAAGCGGCATAAGTCTTTAGGGACTCGAGACCTCTTGAACAGTGACCAGCTCTCGCCTTATCATGACAGTCAGTTTTAGCTTTCTCTACTGAGGTGCTTGCCCAGATGAACCGGGGCACAATCGCAGTAGTTCTCCCAGTGCTACCTTAGCCGATATAGTGGAACGTAAGGTACCAAAACATGGGAGCCGGGCAAACCCAACTATTGACCCAAGACATGATTCAGAGCTGATGCATATAATGCTATAAGTTCGGGGTGCCGTACTGTCGAAAGTGTTCAGACTTCTCACGCCGTATTATGGGGTACGCTTAAGCCCCTGGCGTATTGGCCGTACCAGAGCGTACGGGTGCTGAATGTCATGAATGAACATATATATAAAAAAGAATAGAGAATGCGGTAATAGTCTAGTGCTATGCATTATTTATTCAAAAAGGTGCATCGAAGAAGAATGATACAAGTAGTGCGATAAGCAAAAAGTAGGACTATTTGACATGTCCCCTCCAAGGGCAAGCTGAGGAATGGTATTTAAAGCAGGTATTTCACTCGTTATCAGAGACCACCTGGGAATTCCATGATGCGACGTAGCTTTCTGCCTCCTTGGTTGTTGTATCGTGTTTCGACAATCATACTACCAGACGGGGTTTCCAGAGAGTAAAGTCTTGAAAGAGAGAAAAAATAATAAGGCGGGAAGCCCCTAGTGCGGTTGAGCCACGTTTTAGGGTGTGCCGTAGTCGTGCCCCCCCACCTATGCCCATGGCATTTTCAATGCATAATTATGTACGTGTGGTACGAATTTTGCCGTTTGGCGGGGACTGGGGTGGGGGCGCATTGCTATGCGAGCTCGGAGCGTGCCAGGTGGTCTTGTTGCAGATTACTCCGGGCGCGCTTGACGGTGTCCGAGCATTTAATCACCAAACTGGTGGATTGCCTGAAGAGGCTGCTTTGTGCTTCTGCTGCGAGGGCTGCAGTGTGCTCCTCCGTGCGGAGAGAGCACTCTGTGTTTCCATTGACTGTGATGACCCCCTCGGGGTCCTGGCATCTTGAGCTTGAGGTATGCATAATGCGGTACCGCATTGAATCTCGCAAATGCGGTTCGCCCGAGCAGTGCAATGGGCCTCTACGCCTGGTATGACGCCTTTGAAGGTCGTTTTTGTGGGTTTGATCCTTGAGGGGTCTATACCCATTTTACGCATTGTGTCCTGATAAAGCAGGTTCAGGCTGCCGCCGCCGTCCATAAGGACTCGAGTGAGATTAAATCCGTCGATGATTGGGTCTAGGACCAGTGCGGCGAATCCGCCATGACGGATACTAGTGGGATGGCCCTGTGATTGAAGGTGATCGGACAGGAGGACCATGGGTTGAACTTTGGGGCGACTGGCTCCAACGCATATACGTCCCTTAATGCATGCTTCTGCTCCCTCTTGGGGATGTGGGTTGCGTATATCATGTTCACCGTCCTCACTTGTGGGGGGAACATCTTCTGTCCTCCGGTGTTCGGCGGCCGGGGCTCCTCCTCGTCATCGCTATGTGACCCCTTATCTTTGTTTTCGGCATTTAACTTCCCGGCCTGCTTGAACACCCAACATTCCCTGTTGGAGTGGTTGGCTGGCTTATCGGGGGTGCCGTGTATTTGGCACGAGCGATCGAGTATATGGTCCAAACTGGACGGGCCCAGAGTGCTTCTTTTGAATGACTTTTTCCGCTGACCGGGTTTAGAGCCTCTGAATCCGGCATTGACTGTCGTATCCTTGGTAATGTCGTTGTTGATGTGACGATTGTGTTTGTTGCGACGTGACCTGCCATTGCTATCCTTGGTATCCGAAGTACCATGGTTCTTTGATATGTTATTGCTTCGAGCCAGCCAGTTGTCCTCTCTCGCGGAAAAGCGGGTCATGAGTGTCGTGAGGGCTGCCATAGATTTCAGCTTTTCCTGGCCAAGGTGTCGGGCGAGTCACTCGTCGCGGATGTTGTTCTTAAAAGCTGCTAGGGCCTCTGCATCCGGACAGTCGATGATTTGATTTTTCTTTGTTAGGAACCGTGTCCAGAATTGCCTGGCCGATTGCTCTGGCTGCTGAATTATGTGGCTCAAGTCATCGACATCTAGTGGTCGCACATAAGTGCCCTGGAAGTTGTCGAGGAATGCGGCTTCCAGATCCTCCCAACAACCAATGGATTCTGCTGGCAGGCTATTGAGACAATGCCTAGCTGGTCCTTTGAGTTTGAGTGGGAGGTATTTGATGGCATGTAGATCATCACCGCGGGCCATGTGGATGTGCAGGAGGAAGTCCTCGATCCATACCGCAGGATCTGTTGTGCCGTCGTATGATTCAATATTTACGGGTTTGAAACCCTCCGGGATTTGGTGATCCATTACTTCATCTGTGAAGCATAGGGGGTGTGCGGCGCCTCTGTACTGGGCTATATCACGACGCACCTCAAACGAGTCTTGTCCGCTGTGTTCGGCCCGGCCGGATTTACTTTTACTATATCCGGCGTGACGGTTATCATCTCACGTAGTGGCGCGCCCTCGTGATCCGTAGATCAATCTTGCATGTTTTGCTTTGTCCTCCAATATGTCTCGCAGGTCTAGCGCGTTTCCCCGTGCCTTGACATTTTTATTTGAGTGGCATCGGGGTGCGGGCTGAGCTTTTGGCTGAAATGCCTCTCTGTCACGGCTACGAGGTGGCCGATGACCCACGTCATACACTGGAGATGTAGGTTTTAATGCTTCCTCCTCTAGTCTGGGTAGCAACCTGCGCTTTGGGTAACTCTTGGAGGGGCGTTCGAGTTCATATTCCTCGGCCGCAAGGACTTCAGTCCATCTGTCAGCTAGCAAATCTTGATCAGCTTGAAGCTGATGTTGCTTTTTCTTAAGGCTATTTGCCGTGGCTATAAGCCGGCGCTTGAAGCGCTCTTGCTCGACGGGATCCTCAGGCACGACAAATTCCTCATCGTCGAGGCTTGCCTCGTCTTTAGAGGGAGGCATGTAATTATCATCCTCCGCCTCTCCATCTGCCGCTCTCTCGGGAGGGCTGGCTTCTCCATCCTCCTGCTCTAAATCTTGCTGGAGGGGATTGTCGTCATCTTCGGCACTGTCCGGAGTGCTATTATCTCCTGTGCCGGTATCACTGCTTTTTCTTTAGTGAGACTTAGAGCCGCGTCGCTGTCGTCGGCGCTTGGGTTGCTTCTTGGAGGGGTCATCCTCCGCTGTCCCGTCGCCATTGCCTTCTTTGGGTGTGTCCACCATGTATATATCATATGACGAGGTGGATGTCCAGTGCCCTATGGGCAGTGGCTCTTGTTCGTCTCCTGCATCGTCGTCCATACCATCGATGTCTTCGGAGTCGAAGTCGAGCATGTCGGTTAAATTGTAGACAGTGGCTACTAAGTGGGTGGTGGGTGGGCGGCGAATTTCTTCGCCATCCGCATCCCAATCCTGCCGGACATAGTTCGGCCAGGACTCTCCTGCCAAGGAGAGAGACCTTAATGAGTTCAGTATGTCGCCAAAGGGCGAGTGCTGAAACATATCCGCGGAGGTGAACTCCATGGTCGGCGCCTAGTCGGATTCGATAGGCATGGACGCAGGCGGTTTGGAGTCCGTGGCCGGGGATGAATCCGGCAGTTCGGCGTCACGGCTCCCGTGAAGGGTAAGGTCGATACTCAGCTTGATCGCCGCTGAGGATATGGCCTCTGTGGTGGGTTCTATCCACCCGTCCACGGATGGCGCAATTGGCTCCGAATTGAGGGTCGGAGCGGTTGCCGGTGCAGTCTCCCGAACACTGTCCGATGGTAGAGCTAAATCATGCTCATCGTGACAATGCGGCGCACTTGGCAGGGGCTCGAATCCGTGGAAGATCAAGTCTCCGCGGATGTCGGCCATGTAGTTTAAGCTTCCAAACCCGACCTGGTGGCTAGGGGCGTAACTCTCGATCTGCTCCAGATGGCCAAGCGAGTTGGCCCGCAGTGCGAAGCCGCCGAATACATAGATCTGTCTGGGGAGAAAAGTCTCACCCTGGACTGCATCGCTATCAATGATCGAAGGAGCCATCAAGCCTAATGGTGACGACATAGAGGAACTCCCAATGAAAGCACCAATGTCGGTGTCAAAATCGGCGGATCTCGGGTAGGGGTCCCGAACTGTGCGTCTAGGCAGATGGTAACAGGAGGCAGGGGACACGATGTTTTACCCAGGTTCGGGCCCTCTTGATGGAGGTAATACCCTACGTCCTGCTTGATTGTTCTTGATAATATGAGTAGTACAAGAGTTGATCTACCACGAGATCAGAGAGGCTAAACCCTAGAAGCTAGCCTATGGTATGATTGTTGTTGTTCGTCCTACGGACTAAACCCTCCGGTTTATATAGACATCGGAGGGGGCTAGGGTTACACAGAGTCGGTTACAAGGAAGGAGATCTACATATATGTATTGCCAAGCTTGCCTTCCACGCCAAGGAGAGTCCCATCCAGACACGGGACGAAGTCTTCAATCTTGTATCGTCATAGTCCAACAGTCCGGCCAAAGGATATAATCCGGCTGTCCGGATACCCCCTAATCGAGGACTCCCTCAGGCGGGTTACATGTGGAGTCCTATTAGGATTAGGACTAGTCTACCTTCTAATACAAACCGGATACAAGTCCAGGTCTTAACTCCTTGTAAGACAAATATTCCTCATGACTTTCCTCTTAAACCAGCCCACCATAACATGAACCGGCCTTCTGGGCCTTGGGCCTTGTCATCCGTCTGTCCCGCCCGCCGGGTTACCAATGAATCATAATGTTCAGCTAGGTTGCTTGTAAACCGTCTGGTTAGTGCGGGTCACCGGTGAATCGCCAAGTCCGGCCGGGTTACGCCGCGGGGTATATCCCCGACATTAGCCCCCATGTTTAGCTTGGATTTATCCATGGTAAACTTATGCTGCAAAATAAACACAAGAACAAATTTGACAGGTTGTGCTCCGGGTTAAGAATTCTTGTAAACCGGCACCCGATCATCCTTAAGTCCTTGTCATTTTATTCTTCTAGAAAATCCGGGTCAATAGACCAGCTTCATAAACAATTTGCTTGTAGAATAAATATTGTAAATAAAGAATCCATTTGAGTCGGCCTTCAATGCTCTGATTTGACAAAAATATTGGTCTTCAAATATTCAACTGATATTCAGCCGGCTTGAAAATGTAGAACTTGCCAAGCTATGATTTCCAAAATCGGCGGGTTATAAAAACTGATAATTCCGGGTCATGATTGTTGCCAATGCCGGTTCATGATTGTTGCCAACACCGGTTCATAATTATTGACAACGCCGGGTTATGGTTGTTGCAGACACCGGGTCAATCTGGTTTATTCAAAACTGAGAATTTGAAGATTTTTCTCTCTTATATCCATATTACCTGTAGCCCCCAAGTCTTGAGCAGAACAAAGTGATGGCTTAAGACTTGCTTCAATATAAATATTACTACTTTGAAGAAATCCATGTTGTTCATCACAGTCATTAGTCAAAACTAAATATTCCACATATGTAGCCCCCAAGTGCCGGGTTGTCATGCTTGCAGCAGCCTGGGACTTATAATTGCCTTTATGCTCATAAAAACTTCAACCAGTGCAGCCCCCAAGGGCCGGGTCATTATGCAATAATAAGCAGGGACTTTATAGATATGATCATGTATAGTTGAACATCAATGTGTAGCCCCCAAGGGCCGGGTCATTATGCAATAATGTGTAGGGACTTTGTAAAGATGATCATGTAGATTTGAGCAGCAACGTGTAGCCCCCAAGGGCCGGCTCAGTAAGATAATACTGAGCTAGTACTTTGTATATAATTCATTGATAATAACATCATACGATGTAATCTCCACCATGGGACTTGAACCCACGTCCATAAGGTTAAGAGCTTTGTACTCTACCAACTGAGTAGTGGATCTTTCAATATAATGTACTGAGGCTTGTGTACCTTGAATTTTTGACAGTAGCAATTGGTAGCCCCCAAGGGCCGGCTCATTATAATGGGATGAGTTGGGTCTTCAATAAGTTGATCAAAAAATGACTTTACATTAGCCCCCAAGTGCCATGGTGCATGCTGGCAGTGACATGGGACTTGCATATTTAATGTAATCTCAACTTAAATAATGTAGCCCCCAAGTACCGGGTCGTAAGCCTGCAGTGACTCGGGACTATTCCTTCAATTGTAGAATAAATCATATCCATTGATAATATAATAGCCATTGCGCTAAAGCGACTTTGAAAACCTTAACCATAATACTGGTTACTGATAACCATAATAAAATCCAGCCATGTTGGCTATTTGAAGATTTGAATAATATAATCCAATGATTTATGAGCGCATGATTCCAATGGCGCAATCCAAATATATACTGGCGACTTATAAACCCAAGCCGGTCCGAGTTAGTAAACACTGGATACTTTATCATCATACTGGCGACTTATAGCCGAAAGCCAGGCTAGGTTAATAAACGTCGGTGATTTATAATCATGCTATATTCAACCCATTTCTGCATACAACAAGTTTAAAGTGTCCTTGCGGTTTGCCGCCGGACGGGTCATAATGCCCAACATATAACCAAGGTTTATAACGAAGGCTGCACTTAAGAATAATCAAATATGAAATATATCATACCTATGATATTGAATCACATCGTTGGTTTACCAACTTTTTGTAGTAAGGGTGATAACCCAAATCTTTGAGTACTGATAACTCCTTCCATATTTTGCCGGTTTATGATAAAACCGTACCGGGTTGTAATAAACACCAGATTATCCATATATAATACTGGCGACTTGTAGTCGAAACTAGACCGGGTCAATAAGCACCGGATTATAACTGATCATATATTGACAAATTGTAGTTGAAAGCTGAGCCGGGTTAATGAACGCCGGTTTATCAAAACCATTTTAAATCTCATCAAAGGAGAAAAAAACTTGGCAAATAAAAGCATATGAAAACTTATAGTCGAGGCTTTTCATGAGCTGCCAGGCCCCAAATTCGAGGCTTTTCATGGGCTGCCAGGCCGCTGAGTAAAACCATTTTACAAAGCCTTTTAAGATAGACCTCAATCTTTAACCAATCGTCATTTTAACTTTGACAAGTTCAGGGTCTATGAGATTGACTTGTCAAAAGTTCAGTGGGTCATACCAGGTTTACCTGGACGGAGTGGCTTACTTAAAAAGGCAGGCTAACCCGGGGTTTTAGGTGTATACACCAGGCTTCCAAGCCGTGGCTTGATAGCCTATTACAAGTGTAGATTCTTTGTTCATTGTGAAGCAAAGAATCCCCAAGCAATATTTTGAGCTGTGCTCAGTGGGTGCCTATGTTTGAGTTGTGCATTTGCAACACTTTGTTTGGCTCTCAAGTGATTTCCTTTTGGCCTTACGCCGATCAAGAGGTGTAGCTATGGTTCGGATACGACCAAGCCCCCAAGTAATTTCCCTGGTGGCCTTACGCCGATCAAGAGGTGTAGCTATGGTTCGAATACGACCAAGACCCCAAGTGATTATTGTGAGCTGTGCTCAAGGGATACCCATGTTTGAGCTGTGCTATGCAGCAGACTCTCTTTGGCCCCTTATGATTATATTGGCTTGATAGTCGGATTACCGAAGTAACCAGAGCTATGCTCTTATGATAATATTGGCTTGATAGCCATATTAATAGGCTAGTCACAGCTGTCATCAACAAGCAGGAAGCCCCCAAATGATCAACAATATGATAAACCAATAAAGCAGGATGCCCATGTTTGAACCGCGCATCATGGCATCAAGTTCGCTTTGGCAATCTTCTTTTTTGCAAGAGATAACTTCTTCTTGAACCGGATGTTAAACCGGATATTGAGAGCTTCAAAGCTTTGTAGGAGACATCTTTCCCTTGAACCGAATTTTAAACCGAAATCTTCATTTTCAGCCAGAAATTTTCTGACGGCCTTTAAACTCGAACTTGCGAGAAATTAATTCTTTTTGAACCGGATATTCTTAAACCGGATTTGAGAGCTTCAAAGCTTTGTGGGAGACAGATTTCTCTTGAACCGGATTGTAAACCGGAATCCTTTCTGATGACCCGCAACTCCTTCATTGAGCCGAGATTTGGTAACTGTCATATACTTTCTAAGCCAGAAATTTTCTGACGGCCTTTTCATTTTCATCAATATAATAGTAGCCTCTGGGACCAGGTTATCTTTCCTCCATCGTCCTAGGTTCTTGACCTTAATGAAAACCGGCAACATTTGCTGAGTCATGTCATTGTAGCCTCCGAGTCTCAAGGCGACTCGAGGAGTTGGCTTGAGATTCTCCATATTTGACCATAGCATATGGCGTATATCATTGGTGTTGATAGCGCAATGTGAATCCACAGAAGGTTGAGGTGACTGCGACAGGTTATAAATGATCCGTATAAGCCGTGTCAGCAACTCGGCCAATGGTTCCTTCCAAACTGTCTGTTTTAACCAAACTGTAGTAGCGGCAACTTGTACGCCTGCCCATTAAGCCATCCAGTGCAGACGGCGGTTGATAATGCATGATAATTTGCCTCCAATTTGTTGAAAGAAAACCGGGCTACCCAAGCCGTGACTTGCTCATACTTAATAAACCGCTCATGCAGACAGGTGCGGCCCTAGTGTGTCAATGCAGACCAGGCCGCAATAGACGGACAACAAAGACGACTGCGGCTTCAGAGGCGGCACAGACACATGAATCGGCCCCGGCGTTGTAAACCGGCGTGGACGGGCGAGTTAGCCACATCATATTGATGTAAACCGGTCTGCAGAATGGCGACTTGCACATATATTCATCGATCTTGATGGCATGGTAAGATACTAGCGCATTATAATGGTGGCGCGAGTTATACATCCATGACACAACCATAGCCTTTGTAGTGAATAATTGTCCTGCATAAACAATATCGCAGACCAAGACAGAGATAAACTGATCTTTGACAAAAATAATATGTGCTAATAAAATATATTTTAGATGCACGTCACCTGATGTGTTTAGGCCGAAAAAATAATCCGCCATGAAGTTGATAATCACTAGGTGAAACTGAAATCCCTCACGGGTGAATCGGCCGCGGGAGCAAACAGATGAATCAGTCGCGGCGTTTATAAGCCGGTGTGGACGAGCAAAATGTCCACATTATAAGCCGATGCGGACGCGTGAACCGGTCGCGAGGGCGGGTGTGAAAGTCGTTTGTGGCGCTGTGGCGCAGACGGGCGAGTCGGCTGGTGCGTTGATGTAAACCGGACCATGACACGCCTGTCCGTGAAGCCGTGCGGCACAGCTGAACATGCATCCGTGGTGTACCCCCATCCCCTTTTTTAATAGTTGCCCTGTGTAAAAACAATACATACCAGAGTAATTGTTGTCGGATGAATTAACATGTACTGATAAAATACATAGCAAAAATAACACCTGGTATTTTTTGCCAGATGCTGGCGCTGGATAATGCGTACTGTTGTTTTTGTTTTTGACAGAAGAGTTGATTGGTTCTGTGTCTTCTAGTGCCTTAGGTCTCCACATAACCCAGCCAGAACTTTTTGAGCCGGAATTTCTAGAATCGAAACCTCTTGATAATCTGGCCGGAACTTTTGATAATCTGGAACTTTTGAACTGGAACCTCTTGATAATCCAGCCGGAACTTTTGAACTAGAACCTCTTGATAATCCGGCCGAAACTTTTTCCATAACCTAGGTCATAACTCTTTATTGACTCGGACGGAACCTTTTGGTGATTCGGCTGGAGCCGTTTGATGATTCGGACAGAACTTTTCGTTGAAGCGATCGAAACTTTTTGGCGATTCGGCTGGAACCGTTTGATGATTCGTACGGAACTTTTTGTCGAAGCGATCGGAACTTTTTGGTGATTCAGACGGAACCTTGCATCGAGGCAGTCAGAACTTTCCAAAGATCCGGCCGGAATTTTCCGACAAGCCGGCGGAACCTTTTGATGAGCCAGACGGAACTTTTTCGGCGAGCTGGCTGGAACTCTCCGACGAACCGGCCGGAACTTCTTCAATAAACCGGATGGAGCTTCTCGATACCTTGAATAGCGCCCTCCAAGAACTTAACACCACCGTGCGCAGGCCCCACGGTGGCACCAACTGTCGTGGAATATTCACGGCAGATGTCCTAGTGTGAGGACTTAGTCGTGAGGCCAACGCATCTATGTAGTAGTTTGAGAGGGGTTGAGCGGAATCGAGAGAGGCAACGCAAGACAAAGATTTAGACAGCTTCGGGCCCCGGGAAACATCATCCGGTAACAACGCTACATGCTGTTTGTGGCTAGATCTCATTATGATCATGAGGAAGTCGCTGTAAACCGGCTCTCCCAGTTATCCCTAACCCTTAAGATTGTTTCTTCTTACTTGTCCTCCTTTGGGGAGCCCTGCCCCTTCTTATATATGTTGAAGGGGCGGGTTACATGTGGAGTCCTATTAGGATTAGGACTAGTCTACCTTCTAATAAAAACCGAATACAAGCCCAGGTCTTAACTCCTTGTAAGACAAATATTCCTCGCGCCTTTCCTCTTAAACCGGCCCACCATAACATGAACCGGCCTTCTGGGCCTTGGGCCTTGTCATCCGTCAGTCCCGCCCGCCGGGTTACCAGTGAATCATAATGTTTAGTCAGGTTGCTTGTAAACCGTCTGGTCAGTGCGGGTCGCCGATGAATCGCCAAGTCCGCCCGGGTTATACTTCCGGGCGGGTTACGCCGCGGGGTATATCCCCGACAAATCGAGAAGATTCCGCTGAGTCATCGAGTGGTTGACCAGTCTCGCGCTTTATCATGACAGTCAATTTTCGGCTTTCTCTACTAAGGTGCTCACCCAGATGAATCAAGGCACAATCGCAGTAGTTCTCCCGGTGCCACCTTAGCCGATAGAGCGGAACGTAAGGTAGCAAAACACAGGAGCCGGGCAAACCCAACATTTGACCAAAGACATGATTCGGAGCTGATGCCTATAAGGCCAAATTCGCGACGCCAAACACTCCCTAAGGTATTCGGACTTTACAACATATACCGGGCTGAGCAAAGCCCTTGATAATGAACCCTGAATTTCCAGGTACGTGAATTAGTCCGACGTGGTGAAAATGCCAATAACGTCAGCATCCCTCTCGGTTGTGTTAAGTATCCGGAGGGCGTAAAGCAACAAGAGACAGTGAGAAAGGTTTACATAGGGTCTTAATCTAAAAAGAAACCTTTAAGCGGGGCCCTGCTGCACGTCTGCGCCTGTGTCTCCGTTGTGCCGTGTCCTGGAAGGGTGTAGCACGATTGTCATCTACAAGAGAGAAAAAACCCAAGTGAAAGCCTACGTGCGGAAAATTGGTTGTTATTAATAGACCATTGAAATTCGATCTAAGTAAGGTCAAACCAAACTATAGTCCTTTTTACATGCGGGAAGCCCCTAGCGCCACCTATGGGGGTATATCCATCGACCCAATCTCGGGTTTGTCTGAACTGTTACAGCGAAGGGGGTGCCGGACTCGTCTAGCCGTGTCCGGACCGATCATTTATTCTGGGTGGAGGGGTCGTTCAGTGTTCGGCTGCGAAAGCCGCCGTACATTCCTCCGCATGTAAGGAACGCTTCGAGTTTCCGCTAACTATGATGATGCCACGTGGACCGGGCATCTTGAGCTTAAGATAAGCATAATGCGGTATTGCGTTAAAACGAGCGAAGGCTGTTCTTCCGAGTAGTGCTTGATAGCCGCTTCAAAATGGAGCGATGTTGAAGGTTAATTCTTCGCTTTGGAAGTTGTCGGGAGAACCGAATACGACCTCTAGTACTATAGATCCCGTGCAGCGGGCCTCTGGGCCTGGTACTACTCCTTTAAAGGTAGTATTGCCTTGGCCGATTCTTGTTGGGTCTATCGCCATTTTGTGGACTGTGTATTGATATATCAGATTAAGACTACTGTCGCCGTCCATAAGGACTCGGGTGAGATGGTATCCTTCAATTATTGGGTCTAGTACCAAGGCAGCCGATCCTCCGTGCTGGATACTAGTCAGGTGATCCCCGCGATCAAAAGTGATTGGGCATGCCGACCAAGGGTTGAACTTGGGGGTAACGGGCTCTACGGTGCATACGTCTTGGAGCGCGCGTGTGCTCCTTCTCTTCGTTACGTGAATCATGTTCACTGTTTTGACTTTTGGTGGGAATTTTTTCTGTCCCCCAGTGTTTTGTTGGTGAGGCTCATCCTCATCTTCACTTGGTGTCTCCCTCCACTTGTGTTCGGCGTTTAGCTTGCCAGCCTGCTTAAAGACCCAACATTCTCTATTGGTGTGATTTGCATGTTTATCGGAGGTGCCGTGAATCTGACATAATCTGTCCAGAATCTTGTTTAGGCTGGACGGTCCATCTCTGCTGCCTTTGAAAGGATTTTTCCGTTGACCGGGTCGAGAGCCCGTGAAACTGGCGTTTACCGCCGTGTTGTCTGGGCTGTCTTCGTTGCTCCGACGCTTGCTTTTATTGCATCGTGGTTTTCCATTGCCATCCCTGACTTCGGATGTGCTTGGGTCGCTGGTGCCGCTGTGGGCCAGCCAACTATCCTCACCCGCGCAAAAGCGGGTCATAAGGCTTGTTAGGGCTGCCATTGTCCTTGGCTTTTCCTGGCCGAGGTGTCTGGCAAGCCATTCGTCCCGGACACTACGTTTGAAAGATGCTAAGGCTTCGGCGTCCGGGTAATCGACAATTTGATTCTTCTCAATGAGGAATCTGTTCCAAAGCTTTCAGGCTGACTCTCCGGGTTGTTGAATTATGTGACTTAAATCATCTGCATCCGGAGGTCAGACATAGGTCCCTTGAAAATTAGCCCTGAAAGCGTCCTCAAGCTCTTCCCAACTTCCAATTGAGTTTTCGGGGAGGCTTTTCAACCAGTGCCTAGCTGGTCCTTTCAACTTTAAGGGCAAGTATTTGATGGCGTGGAGATCATCTCCATGAGCCATGTGGATGTGAAGGATAAAGTCCTCAATCCAGACCCCAGGGTCTGTTGTTTCGTCGTATGACTCTATGTTCACGGGTTTGAATCCTTCTGGGAATTCATGGTCCAGTACCTCGACGGTGAAGCATAGGGGGTGCCCGGCACCCCTGTATGTGGGTGTGTCTGACGGTTGTAGTGTTCGATTTTGATTCCGAACTATTATCCTATCAGTGTAGTCATTTGGGCGGCGATGATCCTGTGAAGGGACGCGCTTCCTAGGTCCGTAAATGGTCCTGGTCAAACTGGCTTTTCTGTGTAGGTCCTCATGTAGGTCATGTGCTGATTTGTGTACGTCATCGTTAGCCGCCCTGTCGCGACCACAGGGTGGTCAGTCTGGTTGATCGGCCATTTTAATTTCTGGCTGAGTGGGCTCTAAGGCCTCATCATCGAATTTAGGCAACAGCTTGTGCTTTGTATAGCTTTTTGAGTGGCGATTACCGCCGTACTTTTCTTTCGTGTCAAGCACTTTATTCCATCTGCTGTTGAGCGTATTCTGCGCGGTCTTAAGCCAATTTTCTTCTGCTTCTTCAGGCTCCGAGTGGTTTCAATTAGCCTTTTATGAAGGTTCTCTTGTTCCAAGTGTCTTTCAGGGATGATGTGTGCATCGTCATCCGGACTATTCATGTCTCCGGAGACAGGTTGATGAGTTTTACCCTCAGGGTCATCGTGACCTGACAGCGGCTCCGTACTATGTTCGTCGTCCGCTGGTTCACCCTGCTCTACCGTTGGGTTCATGTGGTTGTTGTCTCCTTTGGGGTAGACCGGGGTGTTACTCTTTCTTGCACTGTTATCGCTATTTTTGCCGGGGCGGGATTTGGAGCGGCGCTTACGTCGTCGCTTTGGTTGCTTCTCAAGGGAATTGTCCTTCACTGCTTCCTCCCGTTCCTCATCATCATTTTCTTGGGGTGTATCCACCATTTATATATCATGTGATGAAGTGGCAGTCCAGCACCCTGCGGGCGGTGGTTCCTGTTCGTTTCCCGCATCGTCATCCATACCGTCGATGTCTCCGGATCCGAAATCAAGCATGTCGGTTAAGTCATCGACAGTGGCTATTAAGTGGGTGGTGGGTGGGGAATGAATTTATTTGTCGTCCGCTTCCCACTCGAGCCAAACACAGTTCGGCCAAGGGCCTCCTGACAAGGAGAGAGACCTTAATGAATTTAGCACATCGCCCAAGGGCAAGTGCTGAAAGATATCTGTGGAGGAAAACTCCGTGATCTGCGCCCAATCAGATTTGATAGGTACAGACGCAGGCGGTTCGGAGACCGTGGCCAGGGACGAATCCAAAGGTCCGGCAACACAGGTCTCGTAGGAGGTGAAGTCAGTATTCGGCTCTATCGCCGCTGAGTGTGTGGCCTCTGGGGCGGGGTCCATCCACCCGTGCTCGGACGGCGCGATCTGCTCTGGATCGAGAGCCGGAGTCGCCAGAGGTGTGATCTCCCAAAAACTGTGTGGCGGTAGAGCTAAGTCATGCCCGTCGTGACTGTGCTGCGCACATGACACGGGTACGAATCCGTCGAAGATCAAGTCTCTGCGGATGTCGGTAATATAGTTTGAACTTCCGAACCTGACATGATGGCCAGGGGCGTAGCTTTCGATCTGCTCTAGATGGCCAAGCGAGTTGGCCCGCAGTGCGAAGCCGGCGGATACAAAGATCTCTCCGGGGAGAAAAAACTCACTCTGGATCGCATTGTTGCCGATGATCGAAGGAGCCATCGAGCCTTATGGTGATGACACAGTGGAACTCTCAATGAAAGCACCAATGTCGATGTCAAAACCGGCGGATCTCGGGTAGGGGGTCCCGAACTGTGCGTCTAAGGCGGATGGTAACAGGAGGCGGGGGACACAATGTTTTCCTAGGTTTGGGCCCTCTCGATGGAGGTAATACCCTACTTCCTGCTTGATTGATCTTGATGATATGAGTATTACAAGAGTTGATCTACCACGGACCGGAGAGGCTAAACCCTAGAAGCTAGCCTATGGTATGATTATTGTTGTCCTATGGACTAAAACCTTCCAGTTTATATAGACACGGAGGGGCTAGGGTTACACAAAGTCGGTTACAAGGGAGGACATCTACATATCCGAATGGCCAAGCTTGCCTTCCACACAGAGGAGAGTCCCACCCGGACATGGGATGAAGTCTTCAATCTTGTATCTTCATAGTCCAACAGTTCAGCCAAGGGATATAGTCCGGCTGTCCGAGGACCCCCTAATCCACAACTCCCTCATCAGTGCTCGCATTCAAGCAGTTACTGGTGGAGCAACAGTACAATCCGTTACTCATGGAGGAGCACTGGTTGGTGGAGGAGCATCTGGAGATGGAGCACACGTCTGGCACCACCATCGTAGCCATGGTTGTGGTGGTGAAAAGATCGATATAGTTGACTAGAGGGGGGTGAATAGGCAACTAACAATTTTTAGCTTTTCTTTACCAATTTAAACTTTGCATCAAAGTAGGTTGTCTAGATATGCAACTAGGTGAGAAACCTATATGATGCAACAAGAACAAGTACACAAGCAAGCAAGGGATATAACACAAATAAGCTTGCACAAGTAAAGGCACGAGACAACCAGGAGTGGAGCCGGTGAAGACGAGGATGTGTTACCGAAGTTCCTTCCTTTTGAGGCGAAGTACATCTCCGTTGTAGTGGTGTGGAGGCACAATGCTCCCCAAGAAGCCACCAGGGCCACCGTATTCTCCTCACGCCCTCACATAATGCGAGATGCCATGATTCCACTATTGGTGCCCTTGGAGGCGGCGACCAGAACTTTAGAAACAAGGTTGGGGCTATCTCCACAACTTAATTGGAGGCTCCCAACGACACCACAAAGCTTCACCGCAATGGAATATGGCTCCGCGGTGACCTCAACCGTCTAGGGTGCTCAAACACCCAAGAGTAACAAGATCCACAAGGGATGAGTGGGGGGATCAAATTTCTCTTGGTGGAAGTGTAGATCCAGGCCTTCTCAATGAATCCCTAAAGAATCAACAAGTTTGATTGGCTAGGGAGAGAGATCGGGCGAAAATGGAGCTTGGGGCAACAATGGAGTTTAGGGGTGGAAGAGGTAGTCAACTCGGAGAAGAAGACACCCCTTATATAATGGAAGAACAAATCCAATTGTTATACACCAACTTAGCCTGCGATGCACGGTACTACCACCCCGGGGATGCGGTACTACCACAAGGGCACACGGTACTACCGCAGGGCCCCGCGGTACTACCGCCCGAGCAGCAGAAACCAGAACAACCCAGATGCAATGAAGCAGAGGGCGGTAGAACCGCCGGTGCGGTACTACTGCTTCCCCTTGCGGTACTACCGCAAGGCATGGATGGTCCAGATTTTGGGAAGGCACGGACAAATAAAAATACATCAGTGGCAACTTCCGCTGAGTTGGGATCTATGCAAAAATCTGACACAGTAGTACTGCAAGCCAGGAGCGGTACTACCGCGCATGGTATGGATGTAAAAAATTACATCCGCTCCTACTGCCTTGCAAGATGCTGAGCCTGGCCAGAGTGCACGGTACTACCGCGCACCTGGCGCGGTACTACCGCATAGGGCGCGGATGTAAAAAATTACATCCGCCCCTACTACCGCAATAGCAGCAGTGCCTGGCCTGAGGCCACAGTACTACCGCTCCAAGGAAGAGGTACTACCATGGGCACTTGCAGTACTACTGCACCAATGGCCGGTACTACCGCAAGGGCCTGCGGTACTATCGCTCCAAGGAGCAGTACTACCGCATGCCCCAGTTCAGCAAACACAACATTTTGCATAGACACGAAAAGACAGAGGATGCTCCAAAGTGCCAAAGGAAAGGCGGTGCAAAGGAGTAGACGTGTACGTGATGATTCCACCCAAACCTTTCCAGAGCGGACCCCTATTAATAGTACGGCTTTCCTATGACTCAAATCCACCGAAAAGAAACGTAGAGAAACGTCGTCTTCAATAGTCTTCGAGGGGCACCAAATCGTCTTGTGCCTAGTGATGAAAAGTCTGAAACACTCAATGCACACGATTAGTCCGCAAAAGCATTGTCACCAATCACCAAAACAACTAAGGGATAAATATGCCCTTACAATCTCCCCCTTTTTGGTGGACTGATGACAATATGGGATTTGCATAAAGGGAGACAACATAGAACATGGGCAAACCCCACACCTCTAAAATATAGAGTGGCTCCCCCTAGATGTGTGCTATCTAGATGAGTGCTTTGGACTGCACGGCACACATGCTAGGATCAACACTCCCCCTATATTTTAGAGACAATGCATATCTTGCAATGATAAGGCTAACTCTAAGCAAGATAGTACATATGAGCATAATGTAAATAGCACAAAATAGCATAAGCTCAATAAGGTACGATAGAGTGCATATGTCTTACACCATATGATCGAAAGGTCTCACAAGCACAAACCAAACCAAAGCAAACTAGGTTCAACGGAATGAAAGCAAAGCGAAAAGACGAAACACGACTCACAACTCGCAAATCCTACTGAGGGAGTCCTGGATTAGGGGGTGTCCGGATAGCCGGACTATACCTTCGGCCGGACTCCTGGACTATGAAGATACAAGATTGAAGACTTCGTCCCATGTCCGGAAGGGACTTCCCTTGGCGTGGAAGGCAAGCTTGGCGATATGGATATGTAGATCTCCTACCATTGTAACCGACTCTGTGCAACCTTAGCCCTCTCCGGTGTCTATATAAACCGGAGGGTTTTAGTCCATAGGATGAACAACAATCATACCATAGGCTAGCTTCTAGGGTTTAGCCTCCTTGATCTCGTGGTAGATCTACTCTTGTAATACCCATATCATCAATATCAATCAAGCAGGACGTAGGGTTTTACCTCCATCAAGAGGGCCCGAACCTGGGTAAAAACATCGTGTCCCTTGTCTCCTGTTACCATCCGCCTAGACGCACAGTTCGGGACCCCCTACCCGAGATCCGCCTGTTTTGAAACCGACATTGGTGCTTTCATTGAGAGTTCCTCTGTGTCGTCACTTTTAGGCCTGATGGCTCCTCCGATCATCAACGACGATGCGATCCAGGGTGAGATTTTTCTCCCCGGACAAATCTTCGTATTTGGCGGCTTTGCACTGCGGGCCAATTCGCTTGGCCACCTGGAGCAGATCGAAAGCTACGCCCCTGGCCGTCAAGTCAGATTTGGAAGTTTAAACTACACAGCGGACCTCCGCGGAGACTTGATCTTCGACGGATTCGAGCCGCAGCCGAGTGCGCCGCACTGTCACGATGGGCATGATCTAGCTCTACCGCCGAACAGTGCCCTGAAGGCCGCACCCGCATCAGCTTTGACCCTTAATTCGGAGCCAACTGCGCCAATCGAGGATGGGTGGTTGGACACCGCCTCGGGGGCTGCAATCTCTACGGCGATTGAGCCGAACATCAGCCCTATTCTCTGCGAAGCCCGTGACTCCAAGGAGAGGGACTCCTCTCCAGACTCCGAGCCCTTCGTGCCCCTACCGATCGAACCCGATTGGGCACCTATCATGGAGTTCACCGCCGCGGACATCTTTCAGCACTCTCCCTTCGGCGATATTCTGAATTCACTAAAGTCTCTCTCTTTATCAGGAGAGCCCTAGCCGGACTATGGTCAGCAAGGTTGGGATGCAGATGATGAAGAAATTCAAAGCCCACCCACCACCCACTTCGTAGCCACTGTCGATAATTTAAACGATGTGCTTGACTTCGACTCCGAAGACATCGACGGTATGGATGATGATGTAGGAGATGAACATGAACCAACGCATATAAGGCACTGGACAGCCACCTCATCTCATGATGTATACATGGTGGACACACCCAAAGGAAGCAACGACGAGGAACACAGGGATGCAACAAGGGATCGTTCACTCGAAAAGCAATCAAAGCGGCGATGTAAGCGCCACTCCAAGCCCCGCCTCGACAGAGACAGCAGCCATACAGACCAAGCCATAGAGTAGGACGAGTCGACGGACGACGAACATGCCTTCGAGCAACTGTCCGAACAGGGCAACTTGGATAAACAAACCGAACACCCGGTCCCCGGCGAAAACAACAGTCCGGATGACCTTACGCCGAATAGGCTCATGGAGCAGAAGAACCTCCACAAAAGGCTCGTCGCCACTGCGTGTAGCCTGAAAAAGCAGAAGCGGAAGCTCAAAACTGTGGAAGATGCACTCAGAATCAGATGGAGCAAAGTACTGAACACCGTAGACAAATATGGCGGCAGTTGCCGCACAAAAAGCTATCCAAAGCGAAAGCTACTGCCTGAATTTGACAAGGAGGCCTTAGAGCCCCCGCAGTCAAAAAATAGGAAAGCCACCCGGTCGGATAGACGACCGCATGGCTAGCATGGAGCGGCAAGCAGTGCCGCACAGAAGCCGGCACGCGATCCACCAAAGGATCCGCATCAAAAAGATGGCCCAGCCAGATCTATCTACGGGCCAAGAAACCAAGCTCTAGTAAGCAATGCAACACAACAAATATCTGAACATCACGGCACACCCAAATATAGGGGTGCCGCACACCCCCTATGTTTCACCGATGAGGTGCTGGACCATGAATTTCCAGCGGGATTCAAGCCCATAAACATAGAGGCGTACGACGGAACAACAGACCCTGGGGTCTGGATCGAGGATTATATCCTCCACATACACATGGCCAGAGGAGATGACCTCCATGCCATAAAATACTTACCCCTCAAGCTTAAAGGGCCAGCCCGGCATTAGCTCAAAGGCCTTCCCAAAAACACCATTGGAAGTTGGGAAGAGCTTGAGGATGCTTTCCGAGCAAATTTTCAAGGGACCTATGTCCGCCCCCCGGATGCAGACGATCCCAGTCACATAACTCAACAGCCCGGAGAGTCAGCCCAGAAATTTTGGAACATATTTCTTACTAAAAAGAATCAGATATTCGACTGTCCGGATGCCGAAGCCCTAGCAGCTTTTAAGCATAACGTTCGAGACGAATGGCTCGCCAGACACCTCGTCCAAGAAAAGCCAAGAACAATGGCCGCATTAACAAGCCTCATGACCCGCTTTTGCGCAGGAGAGGACAGCTGGTTGGCAAGATGCAGCACCAGCGACCCAAGTACATCCGAAGTTAGGGATGGAAATGGAAAACCCCGACGCAGCAAGGACCAGCGCTGGAATAAGGGAAACAGCCCAAAGAGCACGGCGGTCAACACCGGATTCAAAAGCTCGTGGCAGAATCAGAGAAAGCCGCCCCTCAAGGATAACATGGACGAGCTATCCAACTTAAACAAAATCTTGGACAAGATATGTCAAATACACAGTACTCCCGGGAAGCCTGCGAACCATACCCATAGAGATTGTTGGGTTTTCAAGCAATCCGGCAAACTCAACGCCGAACACAAGGGGCTCGACACACCAAGTGAGGACGACGACGAACCCCACAAGCAGAGCACCAGGAAACAAAAGGATTTCCCACAAGAAGTCAAAACTGTAAACTTACTTCATGTGACGAACAGAATGGCGCCAACAGAGATACGCGCCATACGGCCTATCCCAAAGGAGTCTCGCCAATGGTTGTTAAAACCGATCACCTTCGACCATCAGGATTACTCTAGAAGTATTCGGAATGCAGGCTGGACTGCCTTGGTATTAGATCCAATAATCGGCGGACTCCACTTTACAAATGTCCTGATGGACGGCGGCAGTGGTCTAAACCTGTTATACCAGGACACAATCCGCAACATGGGGATAGACCCAAAAACAATTCGCTATAGCAAAACCTCCTTTCAAGGGGTAACGCCCGGCCCGGATGCCCGTTGTATGGGTTCTCTCCGGCTAGAAGTTATGTTCGGCTCCCCCGATAACTTCCGTCGCGAACAGCTAACTTTCCACATCGCCCCATTCTCAAGTAGCTATTGTCGTGGTTCTAACTCTGACAGTGATGTAGGGGGGTATGTATGGAGAGGCTAGATCTTAGCTATGGAGGAGTTGTAAGCACACGAGGATTACGAGTTCAGGCCCTTCTCGGAGGAAGTAACAGCCCTACGTCTCGGTGCCCGAAGGCGGTCGACTGAATTATGTGTGTATGAATAACAGGGGTGTGAACCCTTGATACTGAGGAGGGGGGTGGCTTATATAGAGTTCGCCAGGCCCCTCCAGCCCTAAGTAATGCAGGGTTTGAAGTACATTAAGACTGGGGGTTACTGGTAATGCCCCTAATAAAGTGCTATGATGACCATAAAAGCTACTTAATGACCGACCGTTTGTGTGCAGGGTGACTTTAGATCTCCTGGCAGTCGAGTGGTTGGATCTTGGTCGAGTGATTGCTTCGTGGTCGAGTGTCTTGAATCCGTCGAATGGGATACCTCCAAGTCGATTGAAAGGTGACTTCTTCTAGGGATGTCCTTGGGTAGGGTACTTAGGACAGGTCCATGCCCCTACCCTAGGTACATAGCTTCATCATTAGCCCCCGAATGGATCGAGGTTTGAGTGGGGAAGGAGTTGGGGATCTTTCCGATTGGTTCTTCATGTTATATGAACGTCTTGTTTTGGATCAATTGTCACGGATGACGTCGTCAACTTCTGTCAGTCGCCTTGATCCATTCTTGGCCTCTTGTCGAGTGAATTTATTTACTTGTGAAGTTCTGAGTGACGGTGTGAAAGGGATCTTCTGTTTGACGAGTTGTTCTGCGGCCCACGGATTTTGTGGGATTTGAATTTCGGGAAGCGCGCGGGACGGGGGCGGCCGCAGTAATCGGATGGGATAGGACGGAAGCTCCTCGATCCCCGCGCCGCCTTTTTCGCCACGTACCACGCGCCGCCTGTTGTGGGATTTGATGGGATTGCCTGGGCCTACCAGTCAGCCACTCAGAAGCGACCTCTTATAAGCTGCCGGCTCGGGACCCCCGAACAGTGCGCCTTCACTTTTCCCCCTTCCTTCACAAGATCCTCCGCCACCTCCGCTCTCACCTTAGTGCCGTAGGTCTGTTCGGGCTTCGCCGGCGACGATGGTGAAGGAGAAGACGTCGGCTCTGGAGCGCGCGAAGAAGGCGGTGGTGCAGGGGAAGGGGAAGAAGTCCGCTCGGGGCGGATCTTCCTCGAGGACTGCTCTGCCCAAGGATTGGATCCAGGGTAACTGGATGTCATCGGCGATTCGGCAGGATGATCTGGTCGAGGGGGGATTCATTCCCCACGAATCTGCGCGTCTCCCGGGGAAAGAAGTCGAACCCCAGCCTCTTGATGGTGAGTGCGTCCTCCTCACCACCCATATCGATCGCGGATTCTCTCTGCCTCCTCATCCTTTTTTCTGGAGCTTCTTGAACTTCTTCGGAGCGCAGCTCCATCACTTTACTCCCAATTCTACTGTGTATCTTGCTGCTTTCGTTTCCTTGTGTGAAAACTTCTTGGGTTGCCGCCCCCACTGGGGACTCTTCAAGCACATCTTCACTTGCCGCTGTCAGTCGGTCAAGAAGGCCAAGTCGAGTGACGAACGGACGCATGTGATCTAGCTGTGCGGGGGCCTGGCGATCCAGATGAGGGGAAAAAGTTCCTTTCCGTCTATCACTTTTCCCGAGTCAGTCTGCGGGTGGCAGTCGACTTGGTTTTACTGTAAAGACCAGGTGACCCCAGGACAGTCGACTGGGCTTCCCCCTTTTTCTCTGAATCGAGCGCAAAACCTGCCTCTCTGAAAGTGACGCCAGAGGAAAAGGCGCAAGTCAAGGTGCTGGTCGGTCAAGTGGTTCAGCTTTTCCGCGAGGGTGTGACTGGCATGGACTTGTTGGAAGTCTTCCTTCGGAGGCGCATCCAACCGCTTCAGGCTCGTGACCACCCAATGTGGCTATACTTGGGTCTCAAAGACACCACTCGGATTTACCCAGATGAGGTCACTGACGAGATGTTGGAAGGGTGGCTGTCGAGTATCACAGGGAACAAGGACAACCCCCTAGGAGCCAGGAGAATTCCTCCACTCGACCAAACATACGAAGTGGACAAGGTCTGACCTTGCGTTTCCAACTGTGATCTTGCTTTCTTTATTTGTTCTCTTTGGATCAGTCGATTGACTTTTGTCTTGTTTGCTGTCCTCTAGGCCATTACTGAGATGTACTCGACACCCAATGGCGCACAGGAGCAGGCCGAGGAAGGAGAGGCAAGCGGAGGCGAAAGTGGAGACGAGAGAGAAGAGTGGGAATCTGACAGCGAAGGAGAGGGGGATGACAACGACGACTCCAGTGAAGAGGAGGAGGAAGAAGTCGAACCTCCCCGCTCGGGACGGCGATCCAAGCTTACACACGACCCTGCGCGGGAACGTGGTAAGGCGACTGTCCCTGTTGGGCAGTCGTCGAAGAGCCCTCGGACCTCGTCTCCAGCGCCGACAGAAAAAGCTCCCAAGCACCCACGCGCGACGCCCTCCAAGGCGCCCAAGGCTCTGCCCAAGATGAAGATGACTGTCCCCACCATTTCTGGGTAATAGTAGAATTTGTTTTCCTTTGTTGAACGTGACGGACTCTTGGTCGACTCGTTGAATAAGCTGACTAACTTTCGAAATTTGCAGTGCTGCCACCTCGGAGATCTCCGCCAAGGATGATGATCAAGAGATGGAACACGCTGTTACCTCCAACCCTGGTACGATTACTGATGCTCTGCTTTTAGTCGACTAACGATTTCTTATAATTCCGGTCGATTGGATTTTTCTTGTAGCTCCTCCTCATGTCATTGACCTCCCTGATGATGACGACGAAGTGCCGCTGAGGGCGCGAAGGAACAGGAGGGCGCCGGCTGGCAAGACCCCACAAACTACTCCGGCGCCTGAGGCCGTAGTCCGGGAGGGTGGTGATACCACTCGGGCTTCTGTGACCTTCGTTGTACCTCTAACGAGTGTCCGGCCTTTGACGTCGACTGTAAATCCGCCTTCGCTTTTTGCCACACACCACGTCCCTGAGGACCAAGTGGGTGCCGCTAAAGAGGCTATACGCCAGGCGGGGATCATGATGGAGCAAGTGAAGGTGGTTCGGGAAGCCAGTCAAGCAGCTTATGACGCGAGTTCAGCTCTTCAGAGCAACGTCCAGGTCAGTCGATTCACCGCTTGTTCTGTTAGGGTATGCTATCTGAAGAATCTCTTTTCCGAAGATCTTTATATCTGTACACCCACTGGGTGTGTCTATTAATCTTTTTGACGAGTGGGGGCACGGTAAGTGCACCCACTGGGTGTAGTCCCCGAGACTACAGTGGACTGCTGGCAGTCGACTGTAGTCTTTATATTATGTTGCTTTAGTTGAACTTCTTCACTCGGTCTCGTCAGGGCATGTCAAATGGAACTGTACACGGTCGACTGCGGGCAGTCAATATTTTTTGGTCGAACCAGTGGGGGCACGCTAAGTGCACCCACTGGGTGTAGTCCCCGAGACTACTGTCGAATGTTTTTGATTCGGCTGTAGTCTTAGAAACGCCATCATTGTCTCTTGGTTACTCGGAAGCAACTTATCTTGGATGTCTGTCGACTGATTTTTTGCAGAAATCCTGCGAACTTGTGGCTCGCTACACTGAGTTGGAGAACAAACAGATCCAACTGAACCTTGACTTGAAGCTTGCTCAGGAGAACTTGCAGAAGGCGAGGTACAAAGCAAAAGGTATGGCTGGTGAGCTTTTGTCGACTATCCTTTCTTTCTGGCCGTCCTCGATGTTGATCTCACTTGCTATTTCACAGACAAAATGGAGGAGGCTCTGAAGAAGAAGGATCAAGACCTTGCCGAAGCGCAGAAGGAGGCTCTGAACAAAACGAAGCTTGTTGAAGAAAAACTGGCTTCAGTCGGTACTCTTGAAAAGGAAAACTCCAGGCTGAAAACTGCTCTCGACGCGGCTAATCAAGAGGTCAGCCGTCTGAAGAATGGCAATATAGCTCTGAATGACAAGGCAAGTGAACTGGTGGGGAAGAGGAACGATCTGGAGGCTTATCTCGGTGGACTCGCCAAGAAGCTGTTCGTCATGCTCGAGGGTAATTAGTCTGGCCCGACTGACTTGCAGTTACCAAACCTGCATAGAGCCACTGACTTATCCTTGAATTGTGTTTACAGAATTCTGCCAGAACTTCGAAGAGGAGACCAGTCGAACGGAGACAGACTTGGACCCCATCAATTCTCCAGTGAAGGACGAGGCTGCTATGAACGTGCTCCGACTGGAATCTCGCGTTGCCGGCATTGTTGACTATCTTGCTCGGTTGAAGGTTGCGATGTCGCGGATCGACACGTCGCTTTGGCCTAGGACGACGCTTCAGAATGACCTCGAGTCCCTGATGACTCGACTGAATGAAGTCCCAGGTCAAGTGGCGGAATGGAAGAAATCTTCTGCTAGATGTGGCGCTGACGTCGCTCTGTCTCTGGTCCACGTCCACTACAAGGAGGCGCGAGAAGAAAAGTTGGCCGCCATCCAAGTTGCCAATACCAGGAAGCACAACTTTCAAGACTTCATGGAGACTTTCATTGCTGCTGCCACTCACATTGCAGACGGGATCGATTTGTATGAGTTCGTCTCCCCTTCCAGTCCTCCGCCTGAGGAATAAAAACTTTTATGCTTCACTTTAAATTTGCCTCGGAATGTCGAGTGGATTTTGTAACCGTTAAAATCTGTCGAGCTGGAGGCTCGAGTACTTTGATTTGCAGTCTAGGACCTTTGGATCTTATCTGAACTTGATTTATCGTTGAATATCTTCATGAATTATCTGTCGAGTGGAACTTGTTCTTCACTCGAAATAACTTTGTATTTGTGGTGCAGCTCCAAAGGAGAAGGTAGCAGTCGATTTTCACCTCGTCGTCCTTGCGGATTGGGATGTGTTCCGTACTTGCGCGAGCACTGGGCTGCAGCTAAGCCCCCGAGTGGAAGGTCTGCTCTCCACTTGGTAGGATTTTAAAAACTTAGGCGAGTATTGGACTGCAGCTAAGCCCCCGAGTGGGAGGTCTGCTCTCCACTCGGTAGGATTTTTTCAAACTTAGGCGAGTACTGGACTGCAGCTAAGCCCCCGAGTGGGAGGTCTGCTCTCCACTCGATAGGATTTTTTCAAACTTAGGCGAGTACTAGACTGCAGCTAAGCCCCCGAGTGGGAGGTGTGCTCTCCAGTCGGTAGGATTTTTTCAAACTTAGGCGAGTACTG